>NW_026931049.1:0-46918 GCF_032062105.1 Saccostrea cuccullata | reverse complement strand
TCCTCGGGAATAGCAAGGTTGCGCCCTCCTACTCCTCTTCGCGTTTTGTAAATATTTGCCCATGTAAATTTATGAGCTATGTACTTAGAAAGTCCATGAGAACGAATAGCTAAACAATTCACTTGGTGTATGATTGCTTTTACAGGAGTCGTGCAAATATCACCAAAGCTATAGACCAGATGTTCGCTATATCGCGCCCATTCCCATTTCTCCATGTCTCTTTTTATTTCTTCTCTTAAATTTATTTACTGACTAGTTCTTGAACAATTAGAGGTTTCATTTTCAACTTGTTTATCATCTTTCAAGGTTTTGTTATAAAACTCAGAACACATGTTTAAAATTTCTCGTCTCATTTGTATGTACAGGACATACACGAAACCGTTCTTATCAAACTTACTTTGATGAATCAAAGCAATACATATACGTCTTATTTCAATAATGGACACATTTTAGGATCTTTATACATGATTGACATAGTTTCAACTCGTCATAACATTAAATATATTCATAGGACTAAACGTATGTGTATTAGCTAATCATAAGTAAAAATCATCCGGATTTGCTTCCCTATAAATGCATATAGTCATTATTAGCATCCGGATTTACTTTATACTTCCGCCTTTAAAGTCCACCTCTCCACCTCAAATCAGTTTGCACCTCAAATTAGCATAAAAAGTCTCACTCTATACTACTAATAGGGACAAATTCTCTACCCTTAAATGTCAATCAAGTACATAATACTCTTCATATTAAAGTATTTTATAGTCAAAAAGGATTGCCCAAGAGAAAGTCTTTTAAAAAATTCATAAACTAAGCCGTACTTAATCTAAGCTGTTGTAATTGTACATAACACATGTCACTATAATAAACCATTTACTTACTTACTTCTAAGATTGCATTGGGGAAAAGCATTCTTAATTAAATAAATAGTAAAATAATAGGATATCATTAAATACTGTGGTGGATAGATGTATGAAAACATTAGAAACAGAATGACAATGAAAAACAATTTTTTTTACCAGACAAGTTTTTTTTTAAAATTAATTTTTTAATTGATTTTAAATAAAGGATAATAACTCTTACCAAAATTTAAGGTTGTAAATTAGGACACAATCTCCACCCTTACATGATACATGTAATAGTAATTAATGGGAATCATGTCGAAATAAATCGAGTATTCAACAGTAACTCATCTTTAATGTATTCAATTTCACAAACCTACAACATACTCCAAACTCTATATTCTCAGATATTTAACTATTTCATCATTCATAGTTGTTGTACACTGCCCAATACATTGTTATTGGATAGGTTAATTTATATCTAAGGTTACCAAAGGTTATCTAAGGTTGATAACATGTTTTATCATGATTGATCAGATAAGTTTTATAAAGCTGTATTTTGCACAAGTATACCCCCAATTTAGTAATATCAAGTTTTACCGTACGTAATTCTTGGTAAAATTTTGAAAAATATACAAAGAATGATGCAGTCTTGAAATAAGTTATACATCTCAAGTAAATTTGGATAAAAATAAATACAACTAAGAATAGTGTGTCTGTGACAGCGTACAATGACCTCTATTGAGTTAATCAGACTTGCAGATGGCAATCTATTAATTTCCGCAATAATTTACCAGTATATCAAATCCCATATGCTCAACAATCTAAATTAAACATAAAAAAGGTCCGTTCGATCAAGTTAGGTACTTCCTTAATTACCAAATATAGGTTTAATGTTAAGGGTCTAAGCTTGATATAAATAACTAGTACCATTTTTCTGAGATAAAACTACTCTCTTCGAGGCATTTTTTTTAAATACTCGTAATTCTTGTTTTTGTTTCAACCGAGTTAAATTCCCCATTTGACAAGATGCAACATAAATATAAAATATACTGTACCTTAAATCAAAGATTTACATAAAAGGTTGAATTGGGCGTTTGGTTCAACCCCTTTTTAACAGAAATTGCGGGCAGCTGTAGACAGTATTGGATAGTTTATAATATATATTTGTCATTGTTGTAGAATAAAATATTAAACCTCGCTCATTTTAATTAGGGAGGCAACTACTACACATTTCCCACCAGAATGCAACAGGGGAAGACGAGGTTATTATAATTTTGAGAATTGCTGGCTTTCAAAAGCATTTCGTTTATGCATTAATAAAGTAATTACCATGTTTTACATATTTTTACATTCTTTAATGGTATTCTAATTTTTTTTAATTACTATAATGGATAGTTGGTTCATAAATTGTGAAGTACTCAAGCAGGGTCTTAATTTATATAGATAGGTACATACATATAAAGGGATGGGTTCGGGGGGTGGTGGTGTATTAGGACACACATTGTTATTTTTAAAAGTAGCTAAATACCTTAAGCTAGGAGGTGACAGTATTGTTTCCATTTCCAATTTGGGTATGTCATTTGGGTTGTTACAGTACAAAATCCGTTATACAACTACCGGTATAAGCAACACTTGCAAAGATTTTTTCTAAGTTCTTTATTACTTTGTCACGCAAGGAAACTTGGTAAGAGATGTTTTAATGAGTTAAAAGCCATAAAAAGAGTGACAGCCTTTTAGGTAATTTATACAAGTAACCAATGGAAAAATACAGTGCCGGTAAGTATCAACAATGTTAGAATAAATATATTAAGTTGTTTTATACAGATAAGTCCTTGACTCCATTTTTAAAACTTGTGTAATCATTTATTCTGTAAATTTGTATTGCTGGATGAGCAGGCATCGGTCGACGGTGACCATTTGTGTTGAGATACTGCCGCCGTCACCATGGTTCTTGGCACCCCATTGGTGGCGGTTGAAGTTCCATGATTACTTGTAGTAGACACGAGTAGTCATGGCCCTTACAAGTGGCTTATTCCGTCGCACCTCAACGCAATTGGACAAATGCAACACATATTCTTACGTATTGACTTGATTGATATTTGAAGTTGATTGATTGATAATTGATTGATTCACAGGAAATTGACTTAATTGATATTTGAATTAATTGATTGACTGATTGATTTATAACTGACTGATTGAATTTGATTGATTATTGCATTGCTGACGTTCATGCACTTGTGACCTACCAAGTGCATGATCCGCCCGATTTGGGTCGTCACATATGTTGTATTGATTGTGGGGCAGCCCTGTGGTAACCCCAGCAAATTGATCACCGCGGTCAGAAGCGCCATATTAAGCAAGCAAAATACCATCCATATTGTTTGCTGTATAGGGAATCTTAAATAACAGTTGATATTTAAATTTTAAAATGTCTTTGTCCTAAATAAAACTACAAATGGTAAAAATACTTTATGTCTACATAAAACTACTGGTTTACCGATAAAAAAAAACGCGGAACAAATAGAGAAAGAAGCGGGGCTTGTAGGACGTAAATTTTCGGAATGTAAATATATGGAATAACTGTCAGATTTTTAAATTTAATGACGATGATCAATCGATTGATCACATCAAGAACCAAAAAAAATTAAACACTTATTCTTTCAATATGGTTATCAATTCCTTAATTTTAAAATTGTATATGTACACGTATTGCAAGATCGGCTTATATGTGTATGAAATATAAATACATGTAAGTTGTAGCATATAAAAAATGATCCATGAGGAAAATGCATGCACATATGCTGAATTCTGACTGCTTCATATTTTGATTGCTGTATACCGGTATAACTTTTTTTATTCGATTAGGTGAACATAGTATGCAAAAAGCCTTTTGCTGCAGATATCAGAGTTATGCAAATTATGTTCAATTTATGAATTTTGTATTTATGGTGGCATATATATCTGTCCCCTACATGCTGCTGCAGCCCCTACATAAGATAAATTATGTCAACATGCAAAATATTTATGATAATTAGGGGTCTACATGCAAGATGATTATTTTTGACATGCAAATTACAACTCGTTTGAGAGAATCTGATTTTAATATGTTAAATCCCGTATCTGACATCGTAAATGCAAGATGCAACATAATTACTGAGTATGTAGACACGTGACCATTTTGTAAACATTCGATTAATTAATGTCAAAATGCGACATATTTATATCAACGTGCAATGGCAAGATATTCATGTCATGCGGTTTAAGTAGTATGTACACATGCAAACTATTTATGTTTAATAACATGCAGGGTACTTGTGTTTTAACAGGTCTGGACGATTTCCAAAAAATACACAGAATAAACAAGCTTTAGGTGCTAGTACTTCTGACCAGTCAGATTACAGAACGTATACAAATACATGAGAAAATAAATAATACAGTGAGTTTTTTTTTAAATTTAGTTTTTTTGCTCAAAATTTTTTTGGAACAATTCTTTTGTAATTGTAAACTTTATGCACATTTAGGAATAATATAATATTTATGACAATTCTACCGTGAACAAACACAACTTGAAAGCTTAGAAAACGTTTTAAGTAGGATTAAATTAAAAACTGTCACTAGGAGGTAGTAGTGATTTTTTGTAAAAGTGCGTCAAACTCCAAGGTCAAGGTCACAAGGATTCTTTTTGTCCTCTTTAGTGTGTGAATAGTATTTCATATAGGCAAATAATTTCAATCATTAATGGAAACTGTAGAGATTTTACATAAAATATTTTCTATTGTTAGATGAAATATACGAGGGTTGATCCAAAAGTTCGTGGAATTTCTTTCTAAAATTTTATCGTGATTTGATGAAATCAATCAACAGGCATTTTCATAATATAGAGTCATAATGCAACAGTTTTTCCAATTTCACACAAGCTTTCTAAAAATGGATAGTTGGGAAACCCGGGGGAGACTTCGACGTAACGTCAAGTTAGATATGTCACGTCACGTTATAGAAGCATTTCGCCCAAATGTCCAATTATAATACGTAATTCTACAAAATGCTGTCTTTTTCTCCATTTTTTTTCTCAAGAAAAGCCTGGGTATCCTCTCGCACCAACTTATCTTACTTATCTTCATTTTTTACTCATATTTCAAAATACTACCCATCTTTTCATATGATGTTCCAATTTCAGTAGCAATGTCAAGATCAGAACGGCAGCCGACAACGTTTAACGCTTTAAATTTGTCACATTTTTTTATCAACGTCCATGGAAGTTCTATTTTTCTTAGATTTCTTATGCCAATGGAAAACCAGTAACTAAATGCATTTTTCCCAAGCCTATGTCTATTATACGCGTGATCGAATACTACCAAATTTTGACGTTAACTAACAACTTAAAGATGAGGTAAAACTCTCACACAAAGGTTTAATTTAATAATGACAAATTTTCCTTTTATATACCACATGAATTAAGAATTTAAATGATAATAAACGCGTGTAAACAACCGTTTCTATGGCATGCCATAAAGTTACGATCAAAGATATTTAAAATGTTTTTTTAAAATATTCATCAAGTGTCTATATTTTCATTTGTAATTTTCAACCAATTTCACTGAAAAATAAATGAAATATGAAGAAATTCCACGAACTTTTGGATCAACCCTCGTATGTATAGAGGAAAATTTTAATTTTAAACCTTCTTGTTTGTCATACTACATGTATAAGCGTAGCTTTCTGCACGTTATGTGATACACATGTTTTGTACATCTTTAGAAGACATACCTGGTTTACTTAGAGGATCACCGCCGTGAATTGCCAGTATGTCTACCACGGAATCTCCGTTCATGTCATCAATAATATGAGCAGTATACAGATTCATTATTCCGTTTCTTACGTCTTCATTTTCAAACTTCCATAATAAATCTCCAGTTCGTCCATTCACCGCAACAAAAACCTAGATGTTTTTTAAATATATACACTTGTGTATTATACAATACAAGAAATTGTTTGCAAGCATTTGATGAGAATTATCTTTGAAATAAGAAATCACTGAGTCTATAAAAAAGTAACGATCATTCCTACACTTAAGCCAGACTTCGGATATATAGAATTTCAGGCACCAATCCACCTCCTCGAAAACTTCCTGGAAATTTAGTTTGCCACATATATTTCGAAATACAGAACTTAATCAGCAATAAAGAACAACGTCAGAAGAAGCAAATGTCTTCCTGCTGATGATCGGAGAAAATACATATCCTGTACATTTTACCGATAATTTCTCCAGTAATAGATAGCATTTGATATGAAAAGGCATCTGTATTGGGTTGATGTAGGAAAGAGACTTTGTCATTATCAAGATAAGCCACAGTGAAAATTCTTGGTTGAACACTGTCGGAAAACGTGTCGGATGGTATTGGTAATGTAACTTCAAACGTGTTCAGTCGCCCCAGTGGTTAGAGCGTCTGCTCTAGAGTCGCGAAGTAAGGAGTCAATCCTTACGTCGCGGGTTCGAATCCCACTTTGGGACATGGAGACCGGTCCTTCGGATGAGACCGTATAAACCGAGGTCTCGTGTCAAAGTAGGTGCTGGCTCGAAAACGATCCCTCCCTTGTCAATGGCCCTGAGTGCCGAGTATAGGACGAAATTTGCAGCTCTCTAACGGCAAGTGATGGCGTCTTCATATGAGTGAAAAATTCTCGAGAGGGACGTTAAGCAATCAAACGTGTTCAAATCGTGTCTCCATTTGCGTAACCCCCTCTCCCGGACTAATTTCATATTTTAAACTTTTCAATACGAACTCATTTCCGCTTTTACCAAAATCTTAGATAATCGATGTGGCCCATGGGCCTCTTGTTTCTTTTTCTAATATCCCTGGAAGTAAATATGAGTACGTTAAAGAAAATATGAGGTAAAATTTCAATTTCATTTTCCCATCGTCGCAACCACAGCCAAAATGTACGATCCTCTTCCATTCTGGAGAGAGCTCTATGCGGACTACGTACCGTTGCTTTTTCAGAATTTTTAAATTAAGACTTCTAATGACAAATATTTTATCATTCATTAATGAAGCAAAAAAGTTTACTAGTACATGTATCTTAAGGATCTGCGCATGAGTAATATTGAGATCAAATGTAATGTTCTTGGGTGGAGGGGGTTAAAATGCTAAAAATGGAAGAGAATATTGCACAGAAGAAGTTTTATCTTGACAAAATACATGTACAACAAATTTTGCTATATAATAACGGTTCTATTTAAGGACTTGAAAGACACATACCCCAGCTCTTCCTCCACCAAGACAGTCGCCCACACCATCCAAATTCAGGTCGGCGTTACAGTTTATACCAAACACTTCATGATCGGAATAATGTCTCCATATTTCTTTCCCGTTCCTGCCATCTAGGGCAATCATGCCACCAAAGCAAGGATACGTACCGTTAAAGTAGATGTCGCAAACAATTCTTGGTATAAAATATCCATCCGCACCCGTTGCAAAACCAAATACAACGTCCAGAATTCCATCTTGATTTACATCTAATAATCTAAACGCAGATTCAGTCAGCAACTTTGGCAATGGAGTAATCCACACATCTTCAACTTCAATATGGTTACATCCTTTTATATTCAATTTTTCCATATCAATTTCTTTCTGCTTTTTTTGTAAATGGGTTCTTTTCTGTGAGAAGTTAACATGTACAAGCGTCAAAACAATGGCAAAAAAGATACAAATCAAAAAAAAGATTCCTTTGTATGAGATGGACTTATTCTTTTTGGGGGAAACAAACATTTTTTTAAAATATAAATTATGCTTTCTCATCCGATTTTCTTGAAAAACTTCGTCTTTCTCAAGCATCTGACAGTTTCCTAGATTTGGTTGGATTTTACAATTTTCGCAAAATGATCACCCATTTTGTCTTTTTTTTGTTTTCCTTTGCCTGATTTGCATTGCAATATAAATAAACTGAAAGAAAAAAAGCTTATATTTAAAAAAAACATTCATAAAGTTGCTAAAGGGATCACAAAAAGCAATTCTAAATTTTTGATATTCATTCAAGCCTAATATAACCTTTTAAACGAAATGGAATTAGAATCGAAATTGCTTATCCGAACATGTGGAACGTTAGATATAAGTACTTCTTATATTGCTTATTTCTCCCTTTTGATCCTCGAAGCTCTTGTGATTCTTAAGAATCAGGTAGCAACATCAAACCTTGACTAGTCAGTCAAAGAAGTCAGACCAGACCTTAAAGGTACCTGTATACAATTGAATCGTTAACATTTTTAGTTTCTGAGAAACCATGTCAAAATGTGGATTTTGAATATCTTAAGTTCACTTAAGAAATAAACAACAATGTTAATAAGATGCCCAGGAGCCACATCGCTCACCTGAGCAACTGGCTTGATAAAAGCAAAAATGAGTTCAGTATTGAAAAGTTTAAATATAAATTTAAAGTGGGTACACGGGGGTATATGAACAACCTTAAATCTATACTATCTACGGATACGTTTAAATAAATATGATACACAATGGCTTTGCTGTTTATAAGATGGAGAATTAAATATTTTTATTTATAAAGCCTTTATAAATATTCCATTGTTTAACTGTTATCCACTTTTATGGTTTCTCTTTTCTCCTGGTTGGTCATGATTTTAACAAATTTAAATCCATATTACCTTTTTTGATGCTTTTATATTGATGATCATGAGTTTGTTGTTCTTGTGGAGAAATTTAACAATTTTCTCTATTTATTCTTACATAAAACCTTGTTCACCCATTCTGGCCCCACTCTACCCCCGGGGGTCATGATTTGAACAAATTTGAATCTACTCTACCCAAGAATGCTTCCATATAAAAATGAACAATCACAGCTTTGCTGTTCTCGAGAAGAATAATTTTAAAGATTTTTTCAATGTTATTCTTCTGGTAACATGGCTGAAAAATTGCCGACTCGACATTAAACAGTATACAATCAATCAATCTTAAAATTTGATCACCCATTATGGCCCGACCCTTACTCCAGGGGTTGTGATTTGAACGAACTTGAATCTAGAAGAAAATTTTATAAAGATTTTTCCTATGTATTCCTATGTTAAACTTTGATACTTGATTATGGCCCCATCCTATCCCTGGGGATCATGATTTGAACCACATTAAATCTCCACTACCAGAGGATGCTTTCATATGACTATGACCAATCATGGCTTTGCTGTTCTTGAGAAGAAGATTTTTAAAGATTTTTCCTACTTATTCCTATGTTAAACTTTGATACCCCATTGTGGCCTTGCCCTACCCCTGGGGGTCACGATTTGAACAAACTTGAATCTACACTGCATGAGAATGCTTCCACGTGGAGTTTAATCTTTCCTGCCCCAGTGGTACTTGAGAAGAAAATTTTAAAAGATTTTTCCTATGTATTTCCTATGTTAAACTTTGATACCCCATTATGGCCCCACCCTACCCCTTGGAGGTCATAATTTGAACAAACTTGAATCTTCACTACCAGAGGATGCTTCTACATGAGTTTCATCTTTCCTAGCCCACTGGTTCTTGAGAAAGAGATTTTTTAAAGATACCATAAATTTATCACTAATTCATAATTGTCTCCCCTTGGAAGAGGGCCTGGTCCTTCATTTGAACAAACTTGAATACCTTAGTCCAAGGCATATGGGGAAATGGTGTGCAGTTTATTCATGAGATTGCTACCACGTGATTCTTTTCTCATTAATATTCATAAGATACTGCTTAAACTTGAAATATTCTATTTCTTTATATCTTTGTTAAAACCTGTAAGCCTGTATCCTTCTGTATTTTGTTCATGCCTCCGTGATAGTTACATAGCTAGAATTTTGAATGATTGACAGATGACGACCCAGGATATCGTTTTCCTATATTATTCAGGTCAGACCGAAGTAAGAATTTGTTGTTTCAAATTAAATGGCGGTTCTAACTCTTTATGGAATGGTAAATAATGTGTATTATATAAAAATAGGCTCTCTTCTGTACTTTAAATCGGCCCAGTCGTTCTTGAGAAGAAGATGAAAATGTGAAAAGTTTACAAGAACGACGACGACAACGCCGACAACGACGATGACAGACAACGGACAAATTTTCATCAGAAAAGCACGCTTGAGATTTCGGTTCAGGTGAGCTAAAAGTTCTCTGGGAAATGAACTTTTAGTTGGTCGCGTGATCAAATCCCGTGAAGCCTGAAGGGCCTTTTTTAAGGACTTCTCAGTAGATTTGATCAAGTGACCAACTAAAAGTTCATTTCCCATTGAACTTTTTTACACTGTTGTTTATTACTTATATTTACATTTGAGACGAATTTATAACACGAACAGGCCGCCGTATTGCTATGTTGTGATGCGCAATGACCTAGAAGTAGTTCACCTCGCTCCAACATTTGAATATTTACATTTATGTTTAGCAGTCCAGTTTAGAAAGTATCTGTACACTGAACCAAACTTCTAAGTGTTCACCTAACATTTTTGAAGTTTTAGAGAACAAATGCAAACAATAAATAATTTCTTTTATTCCTAATTAATGATGCATATTTACGCTGGATGTTGCATAAATTTCATGTAAATATCTCGACAGAATTTTTAGCAAAGTGTCAAGGAAACGAAGTACCCTCAAAATGAAAATTCACACAAAAAAGCTCTATGGAGTAAGACCACCACTCGCTCTAATTACTACGAGACTGTAATTACAGTTGAATACCAAGAACCCCTGAATAGGAGATTGACCATCTGCTGTCACACCTACTGTCTAGATCCTTTCAAACCATTGAAATTGCGTGGAAAAGGGGGGGGGGGTTGACAATTTCTTATAAAATCCCAATTGTGTTTAATGGGATTCAGATGCGGGATTTGAGAGTGTAGCATCACACAGATGCCTTTTGGTCAATATCCTAGGGTGTTTAGCACGTAAGTGGCCTCTTGAAGGATAATTTAGACTGCTTGAGCTGAAAATAGACCGTCACTAGCACCGATTTCTTATCATTTTCGTACGATTGAAATTGTTTGTTTTCATGTTTCTAAGATAGGTTCACAACAATTTAACACTCTTTTAACATGATGTGACGCGAAAATTTGGCCTCGGACGAAAATCAAGGTCACTTCCGGTTTGGTTAAATTTTGTCAAAAACTTTCAAATTGTGATAAATTGGTGATGAAAAATGATGCGCAGCCTATAGAAAAGTGTTTAAATGGGTTTTGATACTGGTTGTTTATCTTTAAAATTAATATCAAGTACAATTAAGCAATAAAATAAAAGTGAGTAAAACGTGGTGCAAAGATTGTCCAGATATCAACATTCCAACGGCTCTATGTTCATTCTCAATGGTCATTTTGCCAATGTTTTATGCTTTTTTGTAAAACCATTTTTTAAAAATTTGATAATGATCACAAAAAGATACTAATTACACAAAACACGTGCCGCAAAGTACACTTTTATTATTTTTAAGCTTCGTCACGGAACATTGGTTTTCATCGGTGATATTTGATTTTCTTTCAATAATTGTTGAGAACACTCATTTGTTGTAATAATTTGAAAATATCACTTCATTCTATACAGTAGTTTTTAAATAAATACATCTATAAAAGTGAACACTTAGAAGTTTTGTTGAGTGTATATGGTGAAAGAACAAGGATAGCTGATGAAAATAATCTAACTACTGTATACTGGGTTATTTTCGTCCCGTGTTATTTTCGCCCTTTTCACACTTGCAGACAATTTTCCCCGTTTTAAATTCGCCCAGTCATAGCTTATTTAAGAAGACATACTGTATTCTTTGAATTCGCCCCGTTTTAAATTCGCCCAAATGAGGGTAGGGCGAAAGGGGCGAAAATAAAACGGGGGCGAAAATTTCCCCGTATACAGTATTTCATAAGTTCTTAAAATATTTGAAGTTAAAAGCGGTGGTATCGCCCGCTTTAGTGTACATAAAGGAATTTCGAGTTAAAAGGTAAGTGCGGTTTTGGGCTAATTATAGTATTCAAAACCTTATTCACATCGAAGGAAGATTTATTATACATCTCGCGATTTAAAAATGTCCATATTGTTTATCATTTTATGATTTCAATGTCATTAATTTAGAAATATTTCAAAACAAGTTGCACCGTGAAAGAAATATGTAGATCTAGGCCCTAGACAAAATATCACCTCGCTCTGTATGACCTCTGACCCCCAAATAAAATTCACATAGAACTGACATATTTTCTCTTCAATAAGTTCCTCTAAGAAAGATATTTGTAAATGTAAATATATACATGTTCAATGTCAATTCCAAAAATTAAAAAAGACCGTTTCACAGAAACTGTGTAACTGCTCATTTGCAAGGCAAAATGATATAGTTTGATGAAATATGACGTAAAAGTAATTGTTAAATATACGTCATTTAGCTATGTCAACAAAACCTTCGCCAAACGTTATTATTTTGCAAAAGTGTAGTGCCGGAGTTACCGTGAAGGGGGTAATTCCAAAGAAACAAGAAAACATTTGTATAAATTTCAAGGGGCTGGGTGGTTGTGGCCATTTTTATACTTTTTTGATCGCCTTTAGAAGAAGAGCTCCATATAAAGTTATATTAATAAATGATCAAATTTTAAAACAAAAATTTATGAAATTTTTCTTTGCCAAATGACAGTTGACAGCTTAAGATATCATATCTATAAAAATAAGTTATAACTGGTGGTTAATTTGTTGACCCCCTAGCACCCTTTAACCCCTTCCATGGCAAAGATTTTAAGCATTTCTAGACAAATTGATATTTAGATTTCAACGGATTTTTTGAGTATTTCTTGTAATTTTTGTATAAACCAATGTATATATTCTGAAAGCAAGTATTGTGCAGTTTCTGAAAATGATTATAAAAATATTCCAGTTGCCATGGCAACGAAATACACCATAATCATGCTGGAATTTCCAATTACTAGTATTCAAGAATGAGTTTCATTCTAATTTTTTACTTAGTTAACATATTATTAAAAAAATATTCTATTGTGTTGAAAATTATGAGCATGTTGTACATTTTTACAAAATAATTTTAAGTCTTTTGGGGGGATGGGGCGGGGTTGGGAGGTAATCACCAGAATTTAGCATTTTTACATATGATGGTTACCCCCGCATTGATTTCGATAATGGCAAAATCATTCAAATAGTGCACAAAGTTTAACTCAAGCTAGCAAAAAACTGGTACAACCAATTAAACAAATTCTGTATATTATTTTATCGTAATTATTTTCTCTTTCTCTCTAAGATTTATTGTAATATTTGCAGTATTAACGTAGTTATGAACGTTTTTTCACACTATACTCGTTTTTCAAGTCAGATCGTAGAAATGCGTATATGCCATGTAAGGGGAAGACTCAGAATGCATGAAAAGGATTTTTCACTGTAAAAAGAACGTGACATTTTGTAAATGCTCCAATTACTAGTATTTGTCGTTTTTAAATCAAATTCATCGTGTTGCAACGACAGCATGTTGATACTCAAGCTGTCTCTGACCATGAATACGGTTAGGAATCGATTGGTTTGGGTTTGACCCAGGTTATGGGCGATATTATGTACAGTCTACTAATAGTCAGTTGTGAGTTTTATTCTATGTAAGTATACTGATTGATTAAGCGAATTTTGGAGTTGAAATGTTGGTTACTATACCGTATTATCTTATAACTGTTTATTTTTAGGTGAAGTGGTACCTGTGTTTTCGTACCTGTAACGATAGACACTTTTAAAGAAAATTGTCCAATGTAATACTAAGTCTAGTACTGAGAACTAGCGTAACCTTTTGCTATCTGCGTTATCATTCCTAATATACACACATGTAAGGTCTGATAAGCTGTGTTTAACTGATCAAATCGTCTGTTTGTCTGCCCGTTTAACCATGGTTGATTCGTTCACATCAAATCCACCCATCTTTAAAAATGCAGGTATAAAAAATAAACGATTTCAAACATAGCTCTTTTATGGTAAAGTCAAGATAGCTTCTTATAGGAAAAAGGAAAATGTAGAATCTGAATATATTCATGAAAGACTTAAAGAATACGATATTCCCAAATTAATTAAAAAGGAATCAAACAGTCTGAAAGGTCCGGTAACAAACTTTGAAGTTTTTAATTTCTTAAAACAAGTGAAAAATGACAAAACTCCAGGACCGGATGGATTTACACGTGAATTTTTAAAATTTTTCTGGAAAGATATTGGCTTACAAGAGCAATAAATAATTCAAATGAAAAACTTCAATTCTCCGACTCAAATAAATTAGGAATCATGACTTGTATCCCAAAGGCAGGAAAGCCAAAACAATTTCTGAAAAATTGGCGACCCATTACTTTTTTAGCTCACCTGAGCCGAAGGCTCAAGTGAGCTTTTCTGATCAAAATTTGTCCGTTGTCTGTCGTCGTTGTCGTTAACTTTTCACATTTTCATCTTCTTCTCAAGAACCACTGGGCCATTTTCAACCAAACTTGTTACAAAGTATCCTTGGGTAAAAGGGATTCAAGTTTATTCAAATGAGGGGCCATGCCCTTTTCCAAGGGGAGATAATTATGAATTAGAGAAAAATTAATGGCATATTTAAAAAATATTCTTCTCAGGAACCACTGGGCCAGGAAAGATGAAACTCATTTGGAATTATCGTCAGGTAGTGTAGATTCAAATTTGTTCAAATCATGACCCCCGGGGATAGCGTGGGGCCAAAATGGCCGACGAAAGTTTTACATAGGAGTATATAGGAAAAATCTTTAAAAATCTTCTTCTCAAGAACGACTGGGCCAGGAAAGATGAAACTTATGTGGAATAATTCTCAGATAGTGTAGATTGAAATTTGTTCAAATCATGACCCCCGGGGATAGGGTGGGGCCAAAATGGCCGATCAAAGTTTTACATAGGAATATATAGGAAAAAATCTTTAAAAATCTTCTCAAGAACCACTGGGCCAGGAAAGATGAAACTCATGTGGAATCATCCTCAGGTAGTGTAGATTCATGTTTTTACAAATCATGACCCCCGGGGATAGGGTGGGGCCAAAATGGCCGATCAAAGTTTTACATAGGAATATACATGTATAGGAAAAATCTTTAAAAATCTTCTCAAGAACCATTGAAACAGGAAAGATGAAACTCCTGTAAGATTATCCTCAGTAGTGTAGATTCATATTTGTTCAAATCATGACCCCCGGGGATAGGGTGGGGCCAAAATGGCCGACCAAAGTTTTACATAAGGATATATAGGGAAACTGTTTAAAATCTTCTTTTCAAGTAATTCAAAGTCATGATTAGTGATATTGATATGGTATCATCCTTAGGTAGTGAAGATTCTAGTTTGTTCAAATTATAACCCTCTGGGGGGTTAAAATTCAAGCCCCCCCAACCTCAGTAAACTTTCAGTTCTGATCTAATGTGTGCTTTTTCCTAGCCGATGTGCTCAGGTGCGCGCTGCGGCCCCTGGACCTCTTGTTAAATGTTGTTTATGAAAAAGCATCAGGGTGCACTGCGGAACGAATGAAAACTAAATTGGGCAGATTGATAAACAGAAACCAAACTGGATTTATAAAAGGTAGATTTATCGGAGAGAATATTAGACTGATGTATGATATAATGCATTATACAGAATACAATCAAATACCTGGACTATTGATGTTAATTGACTTTGAAAAGGCATTTGATACAATCTCATTGAATTTTATATATCAAACCCTTGACTTTTCTTTTAATTTTGAACTCTCTTTTAAAACTGGATTAGAACATTCTATAATGGTATTAAATCATGTGTTATACAAAATGGATTTACTTCGGACAATCTTTTCCCCAAAGAGGATGTAGACAAGGTGATCCGATCTCACCTTATCTCTTTTTGTTATGTGCTGAAATTCTTGGAATCTTAATCGAAATAATCAAGATATAAAAGGTTATACAATTGAGGGTGAAGAGTACAAACTCTCCCAATATGTTGGTGATACTTCTCTTATCTCAGATGGTTCACCAAGATCCATGGATGGGATTCTCCGAGAATTAGATTATTTTGCTAATATATCAGGTTTAAAGATAAATTTCTTAAAAACTAAATGATATGGATTGGAATTAAAAACAATTTTCAAGGGAT
Organism: Saccostrea cuccullata; assembly: GCF_032062105.1. Lineage (NCBI taxonomy): Eukaryota > Metazoa > Mollusca > Bivalvia > Ostreida > Ostreidae > Saccostrea > Saccostrea cuccullata. The sequence continues at coordinate 30,984 of NW_026931049.1, read as the reverse complement.
GTATTTCATCACTCAAGGTGGAAGCTTGAATGAGAAAATTCAATATTTGATCTTCAATGTCTGGGACCGTTCACGGTAGCTCAGTCGGTAGAGCGCTCGCTCCGTGATCGGGAGGTCGTGAGTTCGTATCTCGGCCGCAACTGACCTAGTCGTTAAAATGGGTACCAACTGTTCCTTCGCCACGCGCTCGGCACTGAAAGTTGCGGGTCCTTCGGATGAGACCTTAAAAACCGAGGCCCCTTGTCAGCGGCAGGCGTTGGCACAATAAAGATCCCTCACTGCTCAATGGCCCTGAGTGCCGAGTAAAGGTCAAAATTTGAAGCCCTTCACCGGCATACGGCGACGCCTCCATATGAGTGAAAAATTCTCGAGACAGACGTTAAACAATATACAATCAATCAATCAATCAATGTCTGGAATAAAATTTTCAGTAAACTTGGATGAAATGCTTGATCTTAATTATTTCATAAATAAAGCTAAATGAAATCAAATCTTTGTTACGTAAGTGGAGTTGGAGGAAACTTACCCAAGGTTAACAGTAATTGAAACTTTAATATTACCCAAACTTAACCATTTAATTCTTACTTTACCAAACCCTAAATCAGATTTTTTGAAGGTGTTTGAGACTGAGATGTATTAATTTCTATGGGGTTTCTTTTGTGAAGCAGACTGGGATAAAATATTTGAACTTCCTTTTGAAATAACACAAGAATCTAAACTTCAATTTCTACAGTTTCAAATATTACATAGAATCATCCCAACTAACTATTATCTTTTTAGACTAAAATTGATTGATTCTTCAGCATGTAGTTTCTGCAGAAGTGACTTAAAAGCAATTGATCATTTATTTGTTGAATGTTTCCATGTAAAAGAGCTTTGGTATACTATTAAAGAATTGATTTTAAATAAGTTTAATATTCATGGTAGTTTTGATAGACAAGTAATATTATTCGGTAAATATGAAAATATGAATGTTTATAGATTTCAAAACCTTTTGATACTTATTGTAAAGCAGTTTATTTTTGCCAGTAAATATAAGAATGTTCCAAAAATAGATGCTGAATCTGTATTAAAGAGGATCATAGATAGAATTTTTATTGAAAAATTTTTATTGATGAAGAGTTGTAGATATGAGGAATACGAAAGGCATTGGAAAAATATTTGCGATACATTGTAAGCAATACAGTTACATATACATGTATATACATCCCATAAATTATTTGAGTGATTTTATATCTTTTTTCTATTATTTGTAATAGAATTGTTTTTTTTCTTGCTAACCCCTCCCCCTTTTTTAGTCTTTTTTCTTCAAAACAACTTTCACATTCTATAAGTATAACTATATATTGTGTGTAGATCCGATGTAATTGTGTACCATCAGATGAGAATTATCATACAGGTACATGTGATAGTGTTATATCATTAAAAAGAAATAATAATTATACCTTGAAAACATCAAAAACAAGCTAATTCAGAGAATTTGTGTCCCCCGCTTAGGGAAAAAGTAAACCATGCGCAGTTCGGGGGGGGGGGGGGGGGGGGGGGGGGTTCGGATCCCCCTGACTGAATTTGTAGAATTATTAAATGTATACATGTATGCTGAAGCAAATAAAATATGCCAATATGGATATAAAGATTTGATTGCTTACTCTTTATTATGTGTATAGAAGATTCTTTTTATATGGAATATTTATCACACTGTAATAATGATTTTATGAGTTTGTACAAGCCAGACCCCAATAAATGTTTCATTTCACATGCTGAATACTATCATTTAGTAAAAAACAAAGTATTTCGAAAAAAAAAAAGAAAATGGATCAATCGAGATTCGATCCCGGAACCTCTCACATGTGAAGCGAGAGACATTTTTTTTTAAATCTTTTTGAAGCGAGAGACATACCACTACACCACGGAACCGCTTTAAATCAGTGAAATTATATGCAAAGATGAAGTCACATACATGTATATATTCACGTTCGATATTGTCAAAATTTTATACAATGCATGGTGTATAATTTAACCTTTATTAAACAGCTCTAATAGATGTAATAAGAATATAAAGTCCGCCGAAAACCTGTTTTATACGTAATAACTCTCCTCATGCCCCTGTGCTAAAAATAGCGATATGTAATACAATAAATACTAATAAAACAAACAGGGCGGGACACTTTGAGAGGGGTGAGAGAGGTCCTAGGGAGTTTTGGTATAAAATTAAATTGCAAAAGCTCAAAATCTTCTTGAAATATCGCCCGGAAACGATAGTGTTACACAGACAGAATGTATAAATTTACGACCTTGAACTTTGACCTTTTAACCTCGAAATCAATAGGGGTCTTCCTTAGGCCACAGGGAGTTGTTATATAAAATTTCATTACAAAAGCTCAAAGGGTTCTCGAGATATCGCGCGGAAGCGAAAGTGTTATAACAGACAGAATTTGCGAATTTATGACCTTGACCTTTGACCTTTTGATCTCAAAATCAATAGGGTTTTTCTTTAGTCCATAGGGAGTTGCTATGCCAAATTTCATTGCAAAAGCTCAAAGGATTCTTGAGATATCGTGTGGAAAGGAAAGCGTTACAGACAGACAGAAAGACGGACGGACGGACGGACAGACCCAAATTAATATCCTCCACTTTCCAAGCGGGGGACAAAAAAAAAAAGATAGCTTCTTAAGTCTCATTTTCAGGGCACATGCTAGTGACAATCAAATCATTCGAACAATGAGTAAGGCCATCCTTAAACAAGAGGCCCGCGGGCCTAATATGTCACCTTATAAGCACTATTGCTTATCATAACTACATGTTATACACTTAGCTTGCTTACTTTGGTAACTAAATACCCAGAGGTGAATAAGAGTAACAAAGAAAAAATACATTTCTACCTTATAACCAGTTGTGCATCCCACCCCACAGGAACCACTGACCCTGGGGCACATATTTCAAAATTCTGGAAATTTTATCATAAGTTTTATATCATCATAAATGGGTGATTAATACTAAAAAGCAGATATCAAAGCATTGATTTATTCTCAGACTATGTAACCCAAAAACCCAAGAACCCTGACCCAGGGGCCCTGAAATTTACCATTTTGAAAGAGGCACCTTTCATCATCATTAATATGTACTTAGAACATTGGCATAATACCCAAGAGCAAAGGAAAAGGTTTAATCATTAATCATTAATTAAGGTATAATCATTAGAGCCCTGCCCTAACACCAAAACTCCTGACCCTGGTGCCCTGAAATTCATGAATTTAGAAGAGGCATCCTTCCTCATCATAACTATGTACATAGTTCATTGGTTTAAACTCAGGAGCAGAGAAGAATTTTTTTTAAAGAATTAATGTTTTTTCACTATATAATCAATAGAGCCCCACCCTAACACCAGAAACCCCAACCCAGGGGCCATGAAATTCACAATTTTGGAAGAGATGTTCTTGCTCATCATAACTATGTACTTGGTTAGTTTGTTTAATACCCCGGAGTGGAGAAGAAGATTTTCAAAGAATTTATGCATTTTCACTATATAATTAATAGACCCCCGCCCTAACACCAGAACCCCTAACCCAAGGGGCATGAAATTCACAATTTTGTGAAGAGGCAGCTTTATTCAACATAACTATATATTCGGTTTGTTTATTAGATACCCAGGAGCAGAGAAGAAGATTTTAAAAGAATTCATGTATTTTCACTATATAATCAATAGAGACCCACCCTAACACCAGAACCCCTGACCCTGGGGCCATAAAATTCACAATTTTGGTAGAAGCACTCTTGCTCATCATAACTATGTATTTAGTTGGTTTATGCTCATCATAACTATGTATTTAGTTGGTTTATTTGATACCTAGGAGTAGAGAAGAAAATTTTCAAAGAAATAATGCATTTTCACCATATACTTATTTAGCCTCGCCCTAGTACTAGAACCCCTGACCCCAGGGCCATGAATTTTACAATTTTGGTAGAGGACTCAATACTGATTACAATCATGCAAACAGTTTGACTGCTTGATGTCCAGGAGTAAAGAAGAAGATTTTTAAATATTATATCAATTTTAGTGGTTTTGGCCCCACCCCTCAGGCCCCAGGAGGACAGGGGCCATGAGATTCAAAATTTTTGTTCCCCTTCATCCATAGATGCTTTATACCAAATTTGGTTGAAATTGATTCAGTGGTTCCAGAGACGAAGCTAAAAATGTTCAAAAATTTACGACCGACGTACGACGTACGACTGACGACGACGGGCGAAAAGAGATAGCAACAATTGTTTATTTGGAATTGCCGGCTGAAGGGTTTCAGACACAGGAGGGAGGGAGGGAAAATATTTGTTTTTTTAATTTTTGATAAAAATCTCAGCAAACAGTAAATACATTTTCTGACTTTTAAAAATGTATCTACCATCAACAAAAAAAACTTAATTTTACATAGATCTGACACTATATTTCAGTGTTTTGTATGGTTCATGTGATACACGTAATGGGCAAAAAATTGATAAAATAAAAAAAAAAATCTTCGTACTTTTGGTCAATAAATTTTTTTCAGGAGGGGGCATTTCAATGAGGCGGGAGGCAATTCCAAACAAACTATAATTATCCCCTCGCGCAACTAGTTGCGGAGGGGATATAGCATCGCGACTGTGCGTATGTATGTGTGTTAGTGTGTTTGCTACACCTTGTGGGCAAGATTTACAGAAAACCTTTGCATTAACCATTCTCAGCGTTTACATACTTGTGTGGCAGTATAAAAGGACTAAGCCTCTTCATTTTTAAGTTCATTGATGAAATAATTCTTCAGATATTGCGTTTTTACAGCCTCGAAAACCTGACATTTTATGTAATTAGTTGACAATAATCATTTGTGGGCAAGATTGACAGAAAACCTTTGCATTAACCATTCTCAGCGTTTACATACTTGTGTGACAGTATAAAAAGATGAAGCCTATTCATTTTCAAGTTCATTGTTGAAATATTTCTTCAGATATCGCGTTTTCACTGTCTCGAAACTCGGACATTTTATGTACGAGTTGACAATAATCATTTCCGCTAGGGAACCAATGTAAGAGCCAGTTTAAAAGTTTAAAAGCCGTTCGAGTCTGTCAGGGACCTATATATTTTTATTTTTCATTACGAAAAAATGCATATTGCCTGGAACTGTGAGATATACTTAGGTAGGTAAATAATAAAAATTGCTGAAACTTATACATATAGCATACGTGATATGTTTCTGCTAGGTATAAGGGAAACTGCCCAATTACGTTTGCATATTATGCCCCCCCCCCAAAAAAAAAATAAAAATAAAAAATGCTATGCAATTTGATTTTGGTTGAAAATAGACATACCCCACCCCGATAATTCTGTTTAAAAAATAAATAGTGCTGGAAAACAATGTAATATCTTATATTAAATTTTACTATCCCAAGTTAGGTATCCATATAATACCCCCCCCCCCTTAACCAAGACTCTATGCACTTTGCATTTTATAAGTAATTGATCAACAACAACACCTCAGTAATGAACTTGTCAAAAGTAAGGGAGTAGATCCTAATGTGTTGCAGGTTTGATTCCCTTTGTGGGACGTGGAGATTGATCCTTCAAATGAGACCGTGTCAACCAAAGGACCATGTCCAATAGATGCTGGCACAAAAGATCCCTCACTTTTAGATGGTTGTTTATTATGAAGTTGTTACTTGTTAGTTCCTATTATGGGAAAGAATGTGCAGCTCTCCAGCGGCAAGCCTACATATGAGCAAAAAATTCCTGAGAGGGACATTAAACAAAATACCCGGAACATTGTACTATCAATCTTTAACATGTTTAATGTCCCTCGAGAGAATTGATCTCTTATGAGATATTGCCATTACCAGTGAAGTTCCTGACGCGAGGGGATGCTCCGCTAAAGCGGTGCCCTTGTTTTAATTTAGCCTAAGTACTACCAGAGGTTACACCCTTAAATAAGACAGTATTTATATTATTAATTGAGTTCATTTAATTGTGAAAGTAATATACTTGACCAAGAGTTCTTTCGTGTATGTGTTTACAACTGACAGTGACCATTTTCACACTGTATTTAACAGCCATTGTCCGCGGCAAATTTATATTTCCTACCTCCGCTGCCAAAAGGTTTCCTGAAGTACATGTAATCGCGGGTACTTTGACTCAGTGTTTATTTTCTGTAATGTAGATCCGGGTATTTTGATATCGCAATATGTTTATCTGAAATTGATTGATCAGAAACTTTTTTAATCAAGTAACAGTAGCTGGCATAGATTAATTAAAATACACTCAAGTAGAGTATCTTGGATATGGCATGACCCATGTACTTTTGTTTATTTAAGGAATGGCTTTAATTCTTGGCCAAATTATTCGAGTTTAACGTGATTTGGATTAGTTAAGTAAAGTGCCGCAAACAAGGTTATACTCGAATAATTTGGCCAAGAATTAAAGTCATTCCTTATTGTTTAATTTAAAATCATTCAACAACCGTGGGTGTAATATAATAATAATAACTATACACTTCTTTTGTTCTGTATGTTTTAACAAAATATTAACAGGTAAAAAGGTATCGTAGAAAAGGTGATAGAAATTTTGAAATTTGCAATATGACATCTTTCGGGCCACAGCGAGCGCCGACGTGCGGCAATTCCGAAGAAAATTAAATACATTATACATATCTATAGACTTTGGTCTATCCTACCTGAAAGTTTCATGCTTCTATCTAGAGCCATTGCTTAGAAAGTCTGGAGACAACCTGACCCTTAAAAAATCATAAAATCGACAATATCTCTAAACCGGAAGTGACGTCATCAAATCGGAAAAAAATTCATAAGGTTCAAGTAATGTTACATAAGTCCTGAAAGTTTCATTGAAATCCATCGAGCCGTTTTTTGAGAAATCGCGTGCACAAAATCGGTAAGAAAAAAGAATAAACTAGAGCAAAGCTCGTTGCAAAACAACGAGTAGGTCTTCCTTCCGGTTTTTTGACCGGAAGTGCCGGAAGTAACATCAACAAAAGAAAGCAATGAGCTAAGTCGTCTCCAGTGACTTTATAATTTAAATTTTGCATCAAAAGCTTCAAAATAAGCTATTTTTGGCTACTTCCGGTTTGACCGGAAGTGACGATGACGGACGGAAAATTAATTTTTATGCTCCCAGAGACATATGTTATCCAAAATCTTGTCAAGAACGGCAAAAATACGCGTTTTTCGATTACTTCTGGTATGGCCGGAAGTGACGACGCCAGACGTATTTTGACAACTCCAGTAGATAAATTTGACATTTTGAACAACTTTGCTTCTTTGACGTATTACAAATTCTCAATACGTTTGGAGATATAAAGAAAAAACTTTCGGCCCCTCTAGGCCCCTAATTTTAGGGGCAAGCCCTTTTTACAAGATATAATTTGAAAGAGCTTGGAATTCTACACTTCTTTTGTTCTATATGATTTAACAAAATATTTCCAGGTAAAAAGATATCGTAGAAAAGGTGTTAAAAATTTTGAAATTCGCGATACGACTATTTTCGGGCCATAGAGAGCGCCGACGTGCGGCACTTCCGAAAAAAATGAAATACCTTTTACATGTCTGTAGACTTTGGTCTATCATACCTGAAAGTTTCATGTGTCTATCTAGAGCCATTATTGAGAAAGTCTGGAAACAAACTGACCCTTCAAAAATCATAAAATTGACAATATATCCAAAGCGGAAGTGATGTCATCAAATCGAAAAAAAAATGCATAAGGTTCAAGTTATGTTACATAAGTCCTGAAAGTTTTATGAAAATCCATGCAGCCGTTTTTGAGAAATCGCGTGCACAAAATCGGTAAGAAAAAAAAAGAATAATAAAAGTGAAAAAGAAACCTAAGAATAACAAGAAGTCTTCCGCTGAAGACGGAAGACATTAACTAGAGCAAAGCTCGTTGCAACGAGTAGGTCTTCCGTCTTGTTTAACCGGAAGTTAGTTTCATTTTTCAAAAAAATGTGTAATGACGCCTAAATATGGTTTAAAGCCTCAAAATCCATGTTAATTTCTGCAAAATTAACCCATTTTTGTTACTTCCTGTTTGACCAGAAGTGACGTCGACGGACGGAAAATTAAAGTTTTATGCTTCCAGTGACATATGTTACCCAAAAACATGTCAATAACGGCAAAAATATGCATTTTTGACTACTTCCGGTTTGACCAGAAGTGAAGTCACCGGACATATTTTGATGATTCCGATAGATTGAACTTGACATTTTGAACAACTTTCCTTCTTTGACGTATTACAAATTCTCAACACTTTTTGAGATATTTAGAAAAAGCTGTTGGCCCCTCTAGATCCCTTATTTTAGGGGCCAGCCCCTTTTCGGAGATATTCTCTGAAAGATCTTGCAATTCTACACATCTTTTGTTCTTTATGTTTTAATAAAATATTTTCAGGTAAAAAGATATCGAAGAAAAGGTGTGAGAAATTTTGAAATTCGTGATAGGTCTATTTTCGGGCCATAGCTATCGCCGACGTGCGTCATTTCCGGTAAATTTGATATACCTCATACACTTCTCCATACATAGCTCTACCATGCCTCAAAGTTTGAAGTTTTTATCTAGAGCCGTTTTTCGGGAAAATTGTGGACAAAATGACCCTTAAAAATCAGAAAATCGACAATATCTCTAGACCGGAGCTGACGTCATCGAAACGGGAAAAAACGCATAAGATTCAAGTAATGTTTCATACGTCCTGAAAGTTTCATAAGATTTTGTTTAGCCGTTTTCGAGAAATCGTGTGCACAAAATCGGTAAGAAAAAAACAACTATAGCAAAACTCGTTGCAAAGCAACGAGTAGGTCTTCCGTCCTGTTTGACCGGAAGTAATCTTCATTTTTTTTAAAAATGAGTCATGACAGCTAAAAATGATTTAAATCCTCCAAATCTATGTTAATTCTTGCAAAATTAAGCCATTTTTAGCTACTTCCAGTTTGACAGGAAGTGGTGTCGACGGACAGAAAATTATGTTTTATGCTTCCAGGGATATTAGTTACCCAAAAACATGTCAAAAACGACAAAAATATGCATTTTCTGACTACTTCCGCTTTGACCGGAATTGACGGCGCCTGGCGTATTTTGACGACCCAAATAAATTAAGCTTTACATTTTAAACAACTTGCTTCTTTGACGTATTACAAATTCTCGATATTTTTTGAGATATTAAGGAAGAACTTTCGGCCCCTTTAGGCCCTTAATTATAGGAGACGGCCCCTTTTTGTTGATATCCTTTGAAAGATCGTCACATTCTTTACAACTTTTGTTCTTTATGTCTTTACAAAATATTAACATGTAAAAAGATATTGCAGAAAAGGTGTGAAAAAATTCTAAATCTCCGATAAGACTTTTTTCGAGCCATAGCAAGCGCCGACGTGCTGCACTTCCGGAGAAAAAGAGAGGTGTGTGTCACATCAGCAAATGTTGCTCTATCATCGCTGAAAATCTTAGGTTTCTGTCTAAAAGCATTTTAGAGAAAAATGATGGACAATGAGATCCCCTGAAAATCACTAAATCGCAGAAATCTAAAAACCGGAAGGGACGTCATCAAAACAAAAAACTGTATATCAGGTTTGTTTGATGTTCTATCAGTCCTGAAAGTTTCATGAAAATCGAGCGTGTCGTGATACGGAGACCTAAATACCGGTCTTTATGTACATATTATAAAGTCCAGAAATTATTCATTTATTTGTTCAATCTTTCAAATTACAATTGCAGAAAGTATAAAAAATGTTGTAAAAAGTGAAAAGAACGGCATCTTACCGTCCAAACATAATTGATTTTATATACATAAAAATTTCATCAAAGTAAAATTTTGTTTTTCTTGCATATTTTTTAGAAAAATAATGACTTTTCATATCAAATCATTGTAAAAACTGCTTTTAAAAATATCATGATATTATCATGATATTGTGGGGAAAAATCGTGATATATCGCGATACGAAATTTTTGGCGATACCCATCCCTAGTACCTAAAGACCGGTATTTAGGTCTCCGTATTACGATACGTATCACGCAACAAAAAATCGCGATATACCGGTATATCGATAAAATCGCACATCCCTAGTTATTACTCATTTTTGTTAAAAATGAAAGTTACTGCCGGTCATACAGGACGAAAGACCTACTCGTTGCTTCGAAACGAGCTGTGCTCTAGTTATTAGTATTATTGGGGTTTTTTTTTCTTACTGATTTTGTGTACACGATTTCTCGAAAACGTCTCGCTCGATTTTCATGAAACTTTCAGGACAGATAGAACATCAAACAAACTTGATATATTATTTTTTCTTTGGATGACGTCACTTCCGGTATTGAGATTTCCGCGATTAAGAGATTTTCAGGGGGTCTCGTTGTCCATCATCTTTCTCTAAAATGCTTTCAGACAGAAACATAAACATTGCTTTGCAACAAGCTCGTCTAGTAAGAATTGACTTCTTTTACCTTTCTGAGCATTAATCTCCTGAAATACCACTATTTATTCTGACTTTTAACCTGTCTGTATGACCTTTGGCCTTGACCCAAAGTTCATGTCCATGCTCTAGGAAACAACGCCACATTATTAATTCTTTAACCCACCGTTAATAATTAAAAAAAAGCATCAAAAATGTTCTCCTAAGCTCCTTGTAATGATGCTCAATTAACAAAAAGTGACCTTGACCTTTAACATTTGACCTTGACCTTTAACATTTGACCTTGACCCCTAACCTTAATTTAAAATTCATACCCAAGCTGTAAAATACAAAACCCGCTTATTTATTATTTGATCCCCCCTCCCCCCCATTAAACCAGTGTAACCTAAATTTCATCTCTTGAACTCATACGCCACCTAGGAAAAAAACTGCGGACACATGTAGCAGAGACCTCAAAAAAGTGTATTTAAAGTTTTACAGTGATCCTGCACATTATATAGAAGTTATGAATTTTCTTGGCAATAAAAAAAAAATTCAAACCTGGAACGACGTATCAGCAACGTAGAATACTTTTTTAAAACTCACGCCAAATTTCCGAACTTGCAAAAAACATGTAGTGACCTATTTTCTGACCTTTTATGGGATACAGAAATTATGAATTTTTACGGCATGAATATCTAATTTTGTCGTTATTGAAATTTCCAGTGCAAATGATAAAACGTCATATAAAGCTTTTGTCGCCCATTTCTTTCAATGTTTTAGGTGCACTAAATTCTACTGATATGATATGATATTTTATGATTATAATATACCGAGCATTTTTCATTTCGCTTTTCTGTGGAGTAAATGCGATGTTTGTTTACATTTGAGCAATACACAGAAAAACACGGAAATAGCGGTTCTCGGTATAATAAATATAATGTACCCTTTCCATGCTTTGTTTCTCATTCAGAAATAAATGTTTACCATTAAATAAATCATTTAATCTTGAAGCATGATTGTTTACACAGATTCACGGTGATTTCGCCGTGATTCATGTACATTCAGAATGTGTGTCAAATAGCGAACCCGACTTTCGCAGTTTTTATTCTCATGTAAACAGACCGGCCAGCCTCTCTGGCTCTCCTTGTAGACATGAATTAAACACAATATCCTGATAAATATAAAGCATAAAGCGAGTGCAGAATAATTTTTTATTAAACAACTTCTCATTTTACACCAATTAGGTAGAGCAGCAATCTTTTCTGTCCGCGCAATCTTGTGCCACAGCTAGCATTATTAAGGTCCTTCGTCTTCAGCGGAAGACCTTCTTGTTATTCTTAGGTTTCTTTTCCACTATCTTTAAGGTCTTCCGTCTTCAGCGGAAGACCTTTCTGTTATTCTTAGGTTTCTTTTCCACAGTTTTTATTATTTTTTTCTTACATATTTTGTGCACGCGAGTTCTCGAAAACGGCTTGTTCGATTTTCATGAAACTTTCAGGACTGATAGATTAGCAAAAAAACTAGAAATAAATTTTTTTGTTTTGATGACGTCACTTCCGGTTCAGAGATTTTCGCAATTTTGTCATTTTTAGAGGGTCACTTTGTCCGGCAATGTTCTCAAAAACCATTGAAGATAGAAGTGTGAAATTTTCAGTGATGCTAGATCAACCTTTGGAGAAGTGCATTTTATATATAACATCCACCGGAAATACGAAACTCCGACGCTTACTATGGCCCGAAAATAGTCCTATCAAGAATTTCAAAAATTTTAACACCTTTTCTAAGATAACTTTTTACCTAGAAATATTTTGTTAAAGCATGTAGAACAAAAGAAGTGTAGAATACAAAGATCTATCAAATGAAATCACGAAAAAAGGACTGGCCCCTAAAATTAAGGGCCTAGAGGGGCCGAAGGGTTTTTCCTTTATATCTCAAAAAGTGTTGAGAATTTGTTTATAAAATGTCTACAAGGAGAGCCAGAGAGGCTGGCCGGTCTGTTTACATGAGAATAAAAACTGCGAAAGTCGGGTTCGCTATTTGACACACATTCTGAATGTACATGAATCACGGCGAAATCACCGTGAATCTGTGTAAACAATCATGTTTCAAGATTAAATGATTTATTTAATGGTAAACATTTATTTCTGAATGAGAAACAAAGTATGGAAAGGGTACATTATATTTATTATACCGAGAACCGCTATTTCCGTGTATTTCTGTGTATTGCTCAAATGTAAACAAACATCGCATTTGCTCCCCAGAAAAGCGAAATGAAAGATGCTCGGTATATTATAATCATAAAATATCATATCATATCAGTAGAATTTAGTGCACCTAAAACATTGAAAGAAATGGGCGACAAAAGCTTTATATGACGTTTTATCATTTGCACTGGAAATTTCAATAACGACAAAATTAGATGTTGATGCCGTAAAAAATTCATAATTTCTGTATCCCATAAAATCTGGCCGTGAAACTCTACAGAAAATATTGGCGTGGTCTATTCTACATGTTCCTGAATATTGCAAGTCCATCGGAAATTTGGCGTGAGTTTTAAAAAAGTATTCTACGTTGCTGATACGTCGTTCCAGATTTGAATTTTTTTTAATTGCCGAGAAAATTCATAACTTCTATATAATGTGCAGGATCACTGTAAAACTTTAAATACACTTTCTTTGAGGTCTCTTCTACATGTGTCCGCAATTTTATGTGGATCCTAGGTGGCGTATGAGTTCAAGAGATGAAATTTAGGTTACACTGGTTTAATGGGGGGAGGGGGGATCAAATAATGAAGAAGCGGGTTTTGTATTTTACAGCTTGGGTATGAATTTTAAATTAAGGTTAGGGGTCAAGGTCAAATGTTAAAGGTCAAATGTTAAAGGTCAAGGTCACTTTTTGTTAATTGAGCATCATTACAAGGAGCTTAGGAGAACATTTTTGATGCTTTTTTTTTAATTATTAGCGGTGGGTTAAAGAATTAATAATGTGGCGTTGTTTCCTAGAGCATGGACATGAACTTTGGGTCAAGGTCAAAGGTCATACAGACAGGTTAAAAGTCAGAATAAATAGTGGTATTTCAGGAGATTAATGCTCAGAAAGGTAAAAGAAGTCAATTCTTACTAGACGAGCTTGTTGCAAAGCAACAAATAAGTCTTCCGTCTAATTCTGAGGACGGTGAGATCGAGATTGTTAGACATTTACGGTTGTGTGTGCAAAAACGAGCCATTTACCAATACTTCCGGTCTGACAGGAAGTGACGCCATCTCAACCACTTTAAATGATCTCCGCATCTGCTATTTGTTATTCTGAACAACTTTCCTTATATGATGCTTAACAAATTGTCAATACTTTTTGAGATGTCAGGAAAAAACTTCTGGCCCCTCTAAATCCCTAATTTTAGGGGCCAGCCCTTTTAAATTTTTTGAGATATCATTTGAAAGATCATGTAATTCTACATTTCTTTTGTTCTATATGTCTTAACAAAATATTTGTAGGTGAAAAGATATCGAAGAAAAAATTTTAAAATTCTCGACATGCCCTTTTTCGGACCATAGCGAGCGTCGGCGTGCAGCACTTCCGGTGAAAATGAAATACGTATGTCACATCTACATATATTACTCTATCAGTGCTGAAAATCTCAAGTTTCTATCCTAAGCCGTTATTGAGAAAACTTGCAGACAAACTGGCCCCTTGAAAAACACTAAATCGCTAAAATCTCAAAACCGGAAGTGACGTCATCAAAACAAAAAATTATATATCAAGATTGTTTGATGTTCTATCAGTCCTGAAAGTTTCATGAAAATCGAGCGAACCGTTTACGAGAACTCGAGTGCACAAAATCGGTAAGAAAAAAAAAATTAATAATAACTAGAGCAAAGCTCGTTGCAAAACAACGAGTAGGTCTTCCGTCCTGTTTGACCGGAAGTAGCTTTATTTTTCAAAAAATGAATAACGAACTTCAAAATTGGTTTAAATCCTCCCAATTTCTGTTAAGTATTGTAAAATAAGGCCATTTTTTGTTACTTCTGGTTTGACCGGTTTGACGGAAAATTAAGTTTTATGCTTCCAGTGACATGTGTTACCCTAAAACATGTCAAAAATGGCAAAAATATGCATTTTCTGACTACTTCCGGTTTGACCGTAAGTGACATCGCCAGACATAATCTGACAAACCCAGTAGATAAAGCTCCACATTTTAAACAACTTTGCTTCTTTGACGTATTACAAATTCTCAATACTTTTTGAGATATTAAGGAAAAACGTTTGGCCCCTCTTGGCCCTTAATTATAGGGGCCAGCCCCGTATCGTTGATATTATTTGAAAGATCGTCACATTCTTTAAAACTTTTGTTCTTTATGTCTTTACAAAATATTAACATGTAAAAAGATATTGTAGAAAAGGTGTGAAAAATTTCTAAATCAACGATAGGACTTTTTTCGAGCCATAGCCAGCGCAGACGTGCTGCACTTCCGGAGAATAAGAAAGGTTTGTGTCACATCAGCACACGTTGCTCTATCATCGCTGAAAATCTTACGTTTCTTTCTAAAAGCACTTTTGAGAAAAATGTTGGACAATGTGACCCTCTGAAAATCACTAAATCCCGGAAATCTTGTAACCGAAAGTGACGTCATGAAAACAAAAAATTATGCATCAAGTTTGATTGATGTTCCATCAGTCCTGAAAGTTTCATGAAAATCGATCGAGTCGTTTCCGAGAACTCGCGTGCACAAAATCGATAAGAAAAAAAAGAATAATAAAAATACTAAAAATAGTGGAAAAGAAACCTAAGAATAACAAGAAGGTCTTCCGCTGAAGAAGACGTAAGACCTTAAAAATAGTGGACCTTAATAACTAGATATGAAACTCGTTGCGAGCAACGAGAGGTCTTCCGTCCGATTCTGGAAAATAACCACGTAAAATCGAGCATGATTGTGACTAGCGTGAAAATCCATCAAACTATCCATTACGCTATTTGGAACTCTGTTCTAAATTTACTTGTTAATACTTCTACCATAGTACTTATGTCTTAGAATTATGAAAGGCGGGTCACTATTCATAATTTTGCACCAAACGCCACGAGTTAATATTCGCGCCTTTTCTTTGGAGTGTTCTATTAAATACATGTAGGTGTGTTTGCTTCGATGAAATAAAAAAAATAGAACATTCTTATCGCCTATATTTTATTTCGAGGTTTAGAAAGAATATTTAACACATTGTACACATTGCATATCGTATCTAGCCAAGTAACACTAAAGCAGTAAAGCGGCAATTAAGTTTTAGTTTGACACAGAATTGCAACGTAACTACTACGTGACAATCCAAGTAGTCTTTTACATCTCATTTATCCTTATGTTAGAATCATTCAAGCAAACGCTCAGCTGCCTCCATAAACCCCGACTTGCGAAATGGCGCAGTTGACAGAGACAGCCGCCATCTTGGTCCCGCTTCAGATTTTCAAATGTCAATATCTAGAGTTCAGACTAACCAATATTCAAACAACTTACATAGTAATCATCAATCGAAGGGTCTCTATTACCATTCCAAAAATAAATAAAAAATTTTGAAAAACAAAAAAGTTAGAAAATACGATTTTTTAATTTGCTTCTCCTAACGACAGGAAGTACCGACGACGAACAAAGAGTTGCGTCCTGGATAGTATATATCACTATCTATAATCCCTAAAAGTTTCAAGTTGATATCTTTTACCGTTCTTGAGATTATCCGTGGACAAAATGTCATTTCAAAATCAGGAAATGTCCCGTAACTTGGCACCGAAAGCAAATTTCCAAAAAATCTCTCCGATATACAAAATTCATATAACAACACATCTCTTCTGAAAATTTCAAGTAATTTCCTCCAGTAGTCTTCAAGAAATCGCGTGCACAAAATTAGAAAGTAAAAAAAAATAATAATAACTAGATACGATCTCGTTGCGAGCAACGAGTGGGTCTTCCGTCCGATTCTTGATGAGATGAGATGAGATAAGATTTTGATTGAAATTTTCATTCTAAAATTATGATAAAGATTGTGAAGAAGAACGATTTTGTCTCCATAATCTGTAAAAAGACATTGAACATTAAAGACTTTAAATTTCGACTTTTGGCCCCTCACAGCCCCTAATATTAGGGATCAGCCCTTTTATCTTCATATCATCTTAAAGCTCTTAGGATTTTGAACACTTTTTGTTCAACAACTATTCAGAGGTTCGTTTTCGTTTTTGAGTTATTTGCATAAGAAATATTTAGGGGTCAACCCTTCAACTCCCTAATGGGGACGTTCAGCGAAAAATGAAAGGTTGCATATTGTTCAGAACATTATTATGTTCCCCAAACGAAGTTGGGGAACATATTGTTTTTACTCTGTTTTTTATTATTATTATTTTTCTTCTTCTTCCTGGGTACTTTTTTGTCCGCGAGTGATCTTGTAAACTGTTCACCCGAAGTAGGTAAAACCTTTTTAGGGTTAGTAGACATGTTATGTAGATTTGCGGAATCAAGGTCATTTTGCGTGCACGTGCTTGCAAGAGCGTGCACGTGCAACACGTGAAATGACCAATATAATGGATATTGCCGTAACTTTTCTATTTTTTGATAAAATTTTTTGAAACTATGATGTAAGGATACATTAGTAGTATAGACATTGGTTAGCAAGATCTCACGCGCATGCATGCGCTTCGCTCTGATTGGCTGAAACTGAAGTCTCAATATCTTTCTTGTTTCTGGTCATTATCCTTTGAAATTTTGAAAATAGTTCTACATTATGAAGTTCTACAGCATGATATATAAGAATTTTCATGAAAGCATGCGCATGCGCGCATGCTGCATTTTGGCTGAAACTTTAAATGGCTATATCTCCTGTGTCTTTTGGAAATGCTTTGAAATTTAAAACATAGTCATGCATTAGGATATCCTACAATATGATATAGAAATAAAATCATGAAATCACGCGCATGCACGTGTGCTGCAATCTGATTGGCTGAAACTTTAAATGACTATATCTCATTTGTTTTTTGACGAAATGCTTTGAAATTTAAAACATGGTCATAATTTAGGATATCCTACACTATGATACACAAAAAATTTCAAGAAATCACGCGCATGCACGTGTGCTGCAATCTGATTGGCTGAAACTTTAAATGACTATATCTCATTTGTTTTTTGACGAAATGCTTTGAAATTTAAAACATAGTCATACATTAGGATATCCTGTCATATGATATACAATACATTTCAAGAAATCACGAGCATGCACGTGTGCTGCATTCGGATTGGCTGAAACTTTAAATGGCTATATCTCCTGTGTCTTTTGGCGAAATGCTTTGAAATTTAAAACATAGTCATGCATTAGGATATCCTACAATATGATATAGAAAAATTCATGAAATCACGCGCATGTACGTGTGATGCAATCTGATTGGCTGAAACTTTAAATGGTTATAGCTTTTGTTTTTTGACAAATGTTTTGAAATTTTAAATATAGTCATTCATTAGGATATTCTACAATACCATATAGAAAAAAAATTATGAAATTACGCGATTGCACGTGTGCTGCAATCTGATTGGCTGAAACTTGAAATGGCTATTGCTCCCTTGTTTTTCAACCAAACAGGATGGGATTTAGAACATAGATAGATATAAGGGCCTCCTAAAAAAGGTATGGTCATCGTGCACGTACGTGCGTGCATTTGGAATAAAAAAAAATACACTTGAATGAGTGATTTTTAATACTTTTGGACTGAATGCTTTAATATATAGTAAATTAAAATATATAGATAGTGTAGACAAGATGATATGGTCATAATGCACATGCATTCAATGCGCACAGGTGCAATGCTAAAATTTGAATATAATTGGTATCCTTCCGGAAAAACGTTTAAAAACAAAAATGCAAAATTTGTCTTATTTAATGAAGCTTAGAGAATATGGCACAAAAAGGGAGTTATTGTTCAGAACAATTAGCATAGTTTTGAACATCTTTTGTTCAATATTGCTAATCAAAATATTCCCAACTTTTGAGATATAAAGCGTCAAAGATTTAGCATTCTGGCCCTATGTGGCCCCTTATTATGTATCATACGGCATAAAAATCATAATATTTAGTTGTAGATTGTTGAGTTAAACATCTTTGCTTCAGTAATGTATTACAAAATATTAACTGATTAAGAGTTATCGATTGAAGACTTTTGGCCCCTCTCGGCCCTTAGTTTGAGTGTCCAGTCCCTTTTTCTGGATTTTATTTTAATCCTCTTAGGTTTTTGAACACTTTTTGTTCAACAACTATTCAGAGAATCTCTTTCGTTTTCGAGTTATTTGCAAAAGAAATATTTAGGGGCCAACCTTTCAACTCCTTAATGGGGACATTTAGCGAAAAATGAAAGGTTGCATATTGTTTAGAACATTATTTTAAACATCTTTTGTCCAATATTACTTATCAAATTATTTCTCTTTTTTGAGATATAAAGCGTCAAAGATTGAGCATTTTGGCCCCTTGTGGTCCCTAATTATGTACCATACGACATGAAAATCATAATATAGAGTTGTACATTCTTGAGATAAACATTTTTGCTTCAGTAATGTATAACAAAATATTCACTGCTATAGAGTTATCGATGAAAGAGTTTTGGCCCCTCTAAGCCCCTAATATGAGTGCCCAGCCCCCTTTTCAGAATTTTACCTGAAAGCATTTAGGATTTTGAACATTTTTTGTTCAACAACTATTCAGAGATTCATTTTCGTTTTCGAGTTATTTGCAAAAGAAATTTTTAGGGACCAACTTTAATGGTAACATTTAGCGAAAAATGAAAGGTTGCATATTGTTCAGAACATTATTTTAAACATCTTTTGTTCAAAATATTTCTCACTTTCGAGATATAAAACGTCAAAGATTTAGCATTTTGGCCCCTTGTGGCCCCTAAATATGTAACATACGACATAAAAAATCATAATATATAGTTTTAAATGGTTGTGATAAACATCTTTGCTTCAGTAATGTATTACAAAATATAGACAGATAAAGAGTTAGAGATTGAAGACTTTTGGCCCCTCTTGGCCCCTAATTTGAGTGCCCAGCCCCTTTTTCTTGATTTTATCTTAAAGCTCTTAGGTTTTTGAACACATTTTATTCAACAACTATTCAGAGATTCTTTTTCGTTTTCGAGTTATTTGCAAAAGAAATATTTAGGGGCCAACCCTTCAACTCCCTAATGGGGACGTTAAGCGAAAAATGAAAGGTTGCATATTGTTCAGAACATGATTTTGAACATCTCTTGTTCAATATTACTTAACAAAATTTTTCTTACTTTCGAGATAAAAAGCGTCAAAGATTTAGCATTCTGGCCCCTTGTGGCCCCTAATTATGAACCATACGACATAGAAATCATAATATATAGTTGTACATTGTTGAGATTAACATTTTTGCTGCAGTAATGTATAACAAAATATAGACTGATAAAGAGTTATTGAATAATAACTGTTGGCCCCTTTCAGCCCTTAATTTGATGAGTCAGCACTTTTTTGGATATCGCATTAAAGATCTTTATATTTTGCACAAATATTGTTCAGAATGTTTTAACAAAATAATTATATTTTAAAAGATATGATGTAAAATGTCTCAAAAAATTACTCATAAAACATGTCCTAAATTTTGACCCCTGACGAGCTTCCATACTAGGCACTTCCGGAAAATATCCTGACCCAGGTGCAATATGGTAACATGTCCTCTATCATCACTAAAAATTTCAGCTTTCTAGCTTGAACCATTTTTGAGTTCCATCACAGACAAGGAGGTGCTCTAAATTTCGATCAAAGGGTGATAACTTCCGACCGAAAGTGAATTTCAAAATAATGACTTGCCGGACTTAACTTCAGATGACAACACATCGACCGTGAAAATTTGAAGCAAATCGAAGAGGCATCTCCGAGAAATCTTCTGCACAAATTTTGTAAGAAGAAAAAAGAATAAAAATAACTAGATACGATCTCGTTGCGAGCAACGAGTGGGTCTTCCGTCCGATTCTTGATGAGATGAGATAAGATTTGGACTGAGATTTTCATTCTAAAATTATGATTTTCCATAATCTGTAAAAAGACATTGAACATTAAAGACTTTAAATATCAACTTTTGGCCCCTCACAGCCCCTAATATTTGGGATCAGCCCTTATTTCTTCATATCATCTTGAAGCAATCAGGATTTTGATCACTTTTTGTTCAACAACTATTCAGAGATTCTTTTTCGTTTTCAAGTTATTTGCATAAGAAATATTTAGGAAAAAAACCCTTCAACTCCCTAATTGGGACGTTTAGAGAAAAATGAAAGGTTGCATATTGTTCAGAACATGATTTTGAACATCTTTTGTTCAATATTTCTTATCAAAATATTCCCCACTTTTAAGATATAAAGCGTCAAAGATTTAGCCTTTTGGCCCCGTATGGCGCCTTATTATGTAACATATGGCATTAAAATCATAATATATTGCTGTAAATTGTTGAGATAAACATTTTTGCTTCAGGAATGTATTGCAAAATATTAACTGATAAAGAGTTATCAAATAAAGACTTCTGGCCCCTCTTGGCCCTTAATTTGAGTTCCCAGCCCCTTTTTCTGGATTTCATCTTAAAGCTCGTAGGATTTTGAACACTTTTTGTTCAACAATTATTCAGAGATTCTTTTTCGTTTTCGAGTTACTTGCAAAAGAAATATTTAGGGGCCAACCCTTCAACTCCCTAATGGGGACGTTTAGCGAAAAATGAAAGGTTGCATATTGTTCAGAACATGATTTTGAACATCTTTTGTTATATTACTTATCAAAATATTTCAAGATATAAAGCGTCAAAGATTCAGCATTCTGGCCCCTTGTTGCCCCTAATTATGTAATATACGACATTAAAATCATTATATGCAGTTGTAGGTTGTTGAGATAAACATTTCTGCTACAGTAATGTATAACAAAATATTGATTGTTAAAGACTTTTAGCCCCTTTTCGCCCCTAATGTGATGAGTCAGCACTTTTTTCTTGATATTATATTATATCATATTAAAGATCTTTTCATTCTGCGCAAATTTTCTTCAGTATGCTTTAACAAAATAATTATACTTTAAAAGATATGATGCAAAATGTCTTAAAAAATCATTCATGATTCGTGTCCTAAATTTTGACCCCCACCGCGCTTCCATACTAGGCACTTCCGGAAAATATCCTGACATAGGTGCAACATGGCAACATGTCCTCTATTACCAGTGAAAATTTCAACGCTCTAGCTTAAGCCGTTATTGAGTTCTATCACAGACAAGGAGGTCCTCTGAATTCTAATAAAAGGGCGGTAACTTTAGACAGGAAATGATTTTAAAAAAAATCCTTGAGCCGGAATTAACTTCAGATAATTCTGCACCAACCCTGAAAATTTGAAGCAAATCGATCCAAAGATCTCTGAGAAATCGTCTGCACAAAATTTGTGCAGAAAAAAAGAATAATAAGAAAATTGAAAAAGAAACATAAGAATAATAGAAGGGTCTTCCGCTGAAGACGGAAGACCCTAATAATAACTAGATACGATCTCGTTGCCAGCAACGAGTGGGTCTTCCGTCCGATTCTTGTTGAGATGAGATAAGATTTTTATTGAGATTTTCATTCAAAAATAATGATTAAAACTGCTAAGAAGAACGATTCTGAACATTTTTGCCTCCATAATCTGTCAAAGGATATTGAACACTAAAGACCTATAAATTCGATTTTTGGCACCTCACGGCCCCTAATGTTAGGGATCAGCCCTTTTTTCTTCATATCTTCTTAAAGCTCTTAGGATTTTGATCACATTTGTTCAGCAACTATTCAGAGATTTTTTTAAGTTTTCCAGTTATTTGCATACGAAATATTTAGGGGCCAACCCTTCAACTCCTTACTGTGGATGTTTATCGAAAAATGAAAGGTTGCAATTTGTTTAGAACATTATTTTAAAGATTTTTGGTTCAATATTACTAATCAAAATATTTACCACTTTTGAGGTATAAAGCGTCAAATATTTAGCATTTGGACCCCTTATTGCCCCTAATTATGTACCATACGACATTAAAATCATAATATATAGTTGTAGATTGTTGAGATAAATATTTTTGCTTCTATAATGTATAACAAAATATTAACTGTTCAAGAGTTATTGACTGAAGACTTTTGGCCCCTCTCAGCCCTTAATTTGAGTGTCCAGCCCTTTTTTCTGGATTTCACTTTTAAGCCCTTAAGATTTTGAACAATTTTTGTTCAACAACTATTCAAAGATTCTTTTTCATTTTCGAGTTATTTGCAAAAGAAATATTTAGGGGCCAACCCTTCAACTCCTTGATGGGGAAAATTAGCGAAAAATCAAAGAGTGTATAATGTTCAGAACATTATTTTAAACATTTTTTGTTCAATATTACTCATCAAAATATTTCCCACTTTTGAGATATAAAGCATCAAAGATTTAACGTTCTGGCCCCTTATGGCCCCTAATTATATACCATACGACATTAAAATCATTATATATAGTTGTAGATTGTTGAGATAAACATCTTTGCTTCAGAAATGCATCACAAAATATTGACTGTTAAAGAGTTATCGATTAAAGACGTCTGGCCCCTTCTTTACCCTAATTTGATGAGTCAGCACTTTTTTCTTGATGTTATATTAAAGATCTTATCATTTTGCACAAATACTGCACAGAATCTTTTAACAAAATATTTATACCTCAAAAGATATGATGCAAAATGTCTCAAAAAATCAGTCATGATTCGTGTCCTTAATTTTGACCCCTACCGAGCTTCCATACAAGGCATTTCAGGAAGATTTGAAAGTATAGGTGCAAAACTACAACATGTCGTCATTTAGTCTTGAAAACGACAGCATTCTAGCTTTTGTCTTTTTTGAGTTTTTGCGCAGACAAAAGGGTCACTAAAAATTCAATTAAAGGGCGATTACTTCCGACCGGAAGTGATTTTTCACAAATTAAAAAATAAGAATAAGGTTTAGTTCATGATACATCATTCCTAAAAATTTCAAGTCAATCCATCTAAGCATCTCTGAGAAATCGTCTGCACAAAATGTTCCTGAATATTGCAAGTCAATCGGAAATTTGGCGTGAGTTTTAAAAAAGTATTCTACGTTGCTGATACGTCGTTCCAGGTTTGAATTTTTTTTTTAATTGCCGAGAAAATTCATAACTTCTATATAATGTGCAGGATCACTGTAAAACTTTAAATACAATTTCTTTGAGGTCTCTTCTACATGTGTCCGCAGTTTTATGTGGATCCTAGGTGGCGTATGAGTTCAAGAGATGAAATTTAGGTTACACTGGTTTAATGGGGGGACGGGGATCAAATAATGAATAAGCGGGTTTTGTATTTTACAGCTTGGTTATGAATTTTAAATTAAGGTTAGGGGTCAAGGTCAAATGTTAAAGGTCAAGGTCAAATGTTAAAGGTCAAGGTCACTTTTTGTTAATTGAGCATCATTACAAGGAGCTTAGGAGAACATTTTTGATGCTTTTTTTTAATTATTAGCGGTGGGTTAAAGAATTAATAATGTGGCGTTGTTTCCTAGAGCATGGACATGAACTTTGGGTCAAGGTCAAAGGTCATACAGACAGGTTAAAAGTCAGAATAAATAGTGGTATTTCAGGAGATTAATGCTCAGAAAGGTAAAAGAAGTCAATTCTTACTAGACGAGCTTGTTGCAAAGCAACAAATAAGTCTTCTGTCTAATTCTGAGGACGGTGAGATCGAGATTGTTAGACATTTACGGTTGTGTGTGCAAAAACGAGCCATTTACCAATACTTCCGGTCTGACAGGAAGTGACGCCATCTCAACCACTTTAAATGATCTCCGCATCTGCTATTTGTTTTTCTGAACAACTTTCCTTATATGATGCTTAACAAATTGTCAATACTTTTTGAGATGTCAGGAAAAAACTTCTGGCCCCTCTAAATCCCTAATTTTAGGGGCCAGCCCTTTTAAATTTTTTGAGATATCATTTGAAAGATCATGTAATTCTACATTTCTTTTGTTCTATATGTCTTAACAAAATATTTGTAGGTGAAAAGATATCGAAGAAAAAATTTTAAAATTCTCGACATGCCCTTTTTCGGACCATAGCGAGCGTCGGCGTACAGCACTTCCGGTGAAAATGAAATACGTATGTCACATCTACATATATTACTCTATCATTGCTGAAAATCTCAAGTTTCTATCCGAAGCCGTTATTGAGAAAACTTCCGGACAAACTGGCCCCTTGAAAATCACTAAATCGCATAAATCTCAAAACCGGAAGTGACGTCATCGAAACAAAAAATTATATATCAAGATTGTTTGATGTTCTATCAGTCCTGAAAGTTTCATGAAAATCGAGCGAACCGTTTATGAGAACCCGCGTGCACAAAATCGGTAAGAAAAAAATAAATTAATAATAACTAGAGCAAAGCTCGTTGCAAAACAACGAGTAGGTCTTCCGTCCTGTTTGACCGGAAGTAGCTTTTATTTTTCAAAAAAATGAGTAACGAAGTTCAAAGTTGGTTTAAATCCTCCCAATTTATGTTAAGTATTGTAAAATAAGGCCATTTCTTGCTACTTCTGGTTTGACCGGTTTGACGGAAAATTAAGTTTTATGCTTCCAGTGACATGTGTTACCCTAAAACATGTCAAAAATGGTAAAAATATGCATTTTCTGACTACTTCCGGTTTGACCGTAAGTGACGTCGCCGGACATAATCTGACAACCCCAGGAGATAAAGCTCCACATTTTAAAAAACTTTGCTTCTTTGACGTATTACAAATTCTCAATACTTTTTGAGATATTAAGGAAAAACGTTTGGCCCCTCTTGGCCCTTAATTATAGGGGCCAGCCCCGTATCGTTGATATTATTTGAAAGATCGTCACATTCTTTAAAACTTTTGTTCTTTATGTCTTTACAAAATATTAACATGTAAAAAGATATTGTAGAAAAGGTGTGAAAAATTTCTAAATCAACGATAGGACTTTTTTCGAGCCATAGCCAGCGCCGACGTGCTGCACTTCCGGAGAATAAGAAAGGTTTGTGTCACATCAGCACATGTTGCTCTATCATCGCTGAAAATCTAACGTTTCTTTCTAAAAGCACTTTTGAGAAAAATGCTGGACAATGTGACCCTCTGAAAATCACTAAATCGTGGAAATCTCGTAACCGGAAGTGACGTCATAAAAACAAAAAATTATGTATCAAGTTTGATTGATGTTCCATCAGTCCTGAAAGTTTCATGAAAATCGATAAGTCGTTTCCGAGAACTCGCGTGCACAAAATCGGTAAGAAAAAAAAGAATAATAAAAATACTAAAAATAGTGGAAAAGAAACCTAAGAATAACAAGAAGGTCTTCCGCTGAAGAAGACGTAAGACCTTAAAAATAGTGGAAAAGAAACCTAAGAATAACAAGAAGGTCTTCCGCTGGAAAATAACCACGTGAAAACGAGCATGATTGTGACAAGCGTGAAAATCCATCAAACTATCCATTACGCTATTTGGAACTCTGTTCTAAATTTACTTGTTAATACTTCTACCACAGTACTTATGTCTTAGAATTATGAAAGGCGGGTCACTATTCATAATTTTGCACCAAACGCCACGAGTAAATATTAGCTCCTTTTCTTTGGAGTGTTCTATTAAATAGGTGTGTTTGCTTCGATGAAATAAAAAAAAAATAGAACATTCTTATCGCCTTTATTTTATTTCGAGGTTTAGAAAGAATATTTAACACATTGTACACATTGCATATCGTATCTAGCCAAGTAACACTAAAGCAGTGAAGCGGCAATTAAGTTTTAGTTTGACACAGAATTGCAACGTAACTACTACGTGACAATCCAAGTAGTCTTTTACATCTCATTTATCCTTATGTTAGAATCATTCAAGCAAACGCTCAGCTGCCTCCATAAACCCCGACTTGCGAAATGGCGCAGTTGACAGAGACAGCCGCCATCTTGGTCCCGCTTCAGATTTTCAAATGTCAATATCTAGAGTTCAGACTAACCAATATTCAAACAACTTATATAGCAAGCATCAATCGAAGGGTCTCTATTACCATTCCAAAAATAAATAAAAAATTTTGAAAAACAAAAAAGTTAGAAAATACGATTTTTCAATTTGCTTCTCCTAACAACAGGAAGTACCGACGACGAACAAAGAGTTGCGTCCTGGATGGTATATATCACTATCTATAATCCCTAAAAGTTTCAAGTTGATATCTTTTACCGTTCTTGAGATTATCCGAGGACAAAATGTCATTTTAAAATCAGGAAATGTCCCGTAACTTGGCACCGGAAGCAAATTTGCAAAAAATCTCTCGGATATACAAAATTCTTATAACAACACATCTCTTCTGAAAATTTCAAGTAATTTCTTCCAGTAGTCTTCAAGAAATCGCGTGCACAAAATTAGAAAGTAAAAAAAAAATAGTAATAACTAGATACGATCTCGTTGCGAGCAACGAGTGGGTCTTCCGTCCGATTCTTGATGAGATGAGATAAGATTTTGATTGAGATTTTCATTCTAAAATTATGATAAAGATTGTGAAGAAGAACGATTTTGTCTCCATAATCTGTAAAAAGACATTGAACATTAAAGACTTTAAAATTCGACTTTTGGCCCCTCACGGCCCCTAATATTAGGGATCAGCCCTTTTATCTTCATATCATCTTAAAGCTCTTAGGATTTTGAACACTTTTTGTTCAACAACTATTCAGAGGTTCGTTTTCGTTTTTGAGTTATTTGCATAAGAAATATTTAGGGGTCAACCCTTCAACTCCCTAATGGGGACGTTCAGCGAAAAATGAAAGGTTGCATATTGTTCAGAACATTATTTTGAATATCTTTTGTTCAATATTACTAATCAAAATATTTCCAACTTTTGAGATATAAAGCGTCAAAGATTTAGCATTCTGGCCCCTTGTGCCCCTTACTATGTACCATACGACATTAAAATCATAATATATAGATGTAGATTGTTGAGATAAACATTTTTGCTTCAGTAATGTATTACAAAATATTAACTGATTAAGAGTTATCGATTGAAGACTTTTGGCCCCTCTCGGCCCTTAGTTTGAGTGTCCAGTCCCTTTTTCTGGATTTTATTTTAAACCTCTTAGGTTTTTGAACACTTTTTGTTCAACAACTATTCAGAGAATCTCTTTCGTTTTCGAGTTATTTGCAAAAGAAATATTTAGGGGCCAACCTTTCAACTACTTAATGGGGACATTTAGCGAAAAATGGAAGGTTGCATATTGTTTAGAACATTATTTTAAACATCTTTTGTCCAATATTACTTATCAAATTATTTCTCTTTTTTGAGATATAAAGCGTCAAAGATTGAGCATTTTGGCCCCTTGTGGCCCCTAATTATGTACCATACGACATGAAAATCATAATATAGAGTTGTACATTCTTGAGATAAACATTTTTGCTTCAGTAATGTATAACAAAATATTCACTGCTATAGAGTTATCGATTAAAGGGTTTTGGCCCCTCTTAGCCCCTAATATGAGTGCCCAGCCCCTTTTTCAGAATTTTACCTGAAAGCATTTAGGATTTTGAACATTTTTTGTTCAACAACTATTCAGAGATTCATTTTCGTTTTCGAGTTATTTGCAAAAGAAATTTTTAGGGACCAACCTTTAATGGTAACATTTAGCGAAAAATGAAAGGTTGCATATTGTTCAGAACATTATTTTAAACATCTTTTGTTCAAAATATTTCTCACTTTCGAGATATAAAACGTCAAAGATTTAGCATTTTGGCCCCTTGTGGCCCCTAAATATGTAACATACGACATAAAAAATCATAATATATAGTTGTAAATGGTTGTGATAAACATCTTTGCTTCAGTAATGTATTACAAAATATAGACTGATAAAGAGTTAGAGATTGAAGACTTTTGGCCCCTCACGGCCCCTAATTTAAGTGCCCAGTCCCTTTTTCTTGATATTATCTTAAAGCTCTTAGGTTTTTGAACACTTTTTATTCAACAACTATTCAGAGATTCTTTTTCGTTTTCGAGTTATATGCAAAAGAAATATTTAGGGGCCAACCCTTCAACTCCCTAATGGGGACGTTAAGCTAAAAATGAAAGGTTGCATATTGTTCAGAACATGGTTTTGAACATCTCTTGTTCAATATTACTTAACAAAATTTTTCTTACTCTGACCCAGGTGCAATATTGCAACATGTCCTCTATCATCACTAAAAATTTCAGCTTTCTAGCTTGAGCCATTTTTGAGTTCCATCACAGACAAGGAGGTGCTCTAAATTTCGATTAAAGGGCGATAACTTCCGACCGGAAGTGAATTTCAAAATAATGACTTGCCGGAGTTAACTTCAGATGACACCACATCGACCGTGAAAATTTGAAGCAAATCGAAGGAGGCATCTCCGAGAAATCTTCTGCACAAATTTTGTAAGAAGAAAAAAGAATAAAAATAACTAGATACGATCTCGTTGCGAGCAACGAGTGGGTCTTCCGTCCGATTCTTGATGAGATGAGATAAGATTTGGACTGAGATTTTCATTCTAAAATAATGATTTTCCATAATCTGTAAAAAGACATTGAACATTAAAGACTTTAAATATCAACTTTTGGCCCCTCACAGCCCCTAATATTTGGGATCAGCCCTTTTTTCTTCATATCATCTTAAAGCAATCAGGATTTTGATCACTTTTTGTTCAACAACTATTCAGAGATTCTTTTTCGTTTTCAAGTTATTTGCATAAGAAATATTTAGGGGAAAAACCCTTCAACTCCCTAATTGGGACGTTTAGAGAAAAATGAAAGGTTGCATTTTGTTCAGAACATGATTTTGAACATCTTTTGTTCAATATTTCTTATCAAAATATTCCCCACTTTTAAGATATAAAGCGTCAAAGATTTAGCCTTTTGGCCCCGTATGGCCCCTTTTTATGTACCATATGGCATTAAAATCATAATATATTGCTGTAAATTGTTGAGATAAACATTTTTGCTTCAGTAATGTATAACAAAATATTGCCTGCTAAAGAGTTATCCATTAAAGACTTCTGGCCCCTCTTGGCCCTTAATTTGAGTTCCCAGCCCCCTTTTCTGGATTTCATCTCAAAGCTCTTAGGATTTTGAACACTTTTTGTTCAACAACTATTCAAAGATTCTTTTTCATTTTCGAGTTATTTGCAAAAGAAATATTTAGGGGCCAACCCTTCAACTCCTTGATGGGGAAATTTAGCGAAAAATCAAAGAGTGTATAATGTTCAGAACATTATTTTAAACATTTTTTGTTCAATATTACTCATCAAAATATTTCCCACTTTTGAGATATAAAGCATCAAAGATTTAACGTTCTGGCCCCTTATGGCCCCTAATTATATACCATACGACATTAAAATCATTATATATAGTTGTAGATTGTTGAGATAAACATCTTTGCTTCAGAAATGCATCACAAAATATTGACTGTTAAAGAGTTATCGATTAAAGACGTCTGGCCCCTTCTTTACCCTAATGTGATGAGTCAGCACTTTTCTCTTGATGTTATATTATACTTTAAACATATTTTATTGAGTATAATTCAATCAGGATTGGGCAACAGGCAATGCCTATGTACACCCTCTCCTTGTATAATTATCTCCTTGATGTTATATTAAAGATCTTATCATTTTTGCACAAATACTGCACAGAATCTTTTAACAAAATATTTATACCTCAAAAGATATGATGCAAAATGTCTCAACAAATCAGTCATGATTCGTGTCCTAAATTTTGACCACTACCGAGCTTCCATACAAGGCATTTCAGGAAGATTTGAAAGTATAGGTGCAAAACTACAACATGTCGTCTATTAGTCTTGAAAACGACAGCATTCTAGCTTTTGTCTTTTTTGAGTTTTTGCGCAGACAAAATGGTCACTAAAAATTCAATTAAAGGGCGATAACTTCCGACCGGAAGTGATTTTTCAAAAATTAAAAAATATGAATAAGGTTTAGTTCATGATACATCATTCCTGAAAATTTCAAGTCAATCCATCTAAGCATCTCTGAGAAATCGTCTGCACAAAATGTTCCTGAATATTGCAAGTCAATCGGAAATTTGGCGTGAGTTTTAAAAAAGTATTCTACGTTGCTGATACGTCGGTCCAGGTTTGAATTTTTTTTAATTGCCGAGAAAATTCATAACTTCTATATAATGTGCAGGATCACTGTAAAACTTTAAATACAATTTCTTTGAGGTCTCTTCTACATGTGTCCGCGGTTTTATGTGGATCCTAGGTGGCGTATGAGTTCAAGAGATGAAATTTAGGTTACACTGGTTTAATGGGGGGACGGGGGATCAAATAATGAATAAGCGGGTTTTGTATTTTACAGCTTGGGTATGAATTTTAAATTAAGGTTAGGGGTCAAGGTCAAATGTTAAAGGTCAAGGTCACTTTTTGTTAATTGAGCATCATTACAAGGAGCTTAGGAGAACATTTTTGATGCTTTTTTTTTTAATTATTAGCGGTGGGTTAAAGAATTAATAATGTGGCGTTGTTTCCTAGAGCATGGACATGAACTTTGGGT
>NW_026931048.1:0-4550 GCF_032062105.1 Saccostrea cuccullata | reverse complement strand
CCGGTAAGACTGATATATTTTGAAACTACAAATAAAATGCTATAAAGTGATGCAAAAAAAGTTTCTTTAAAAGAAAAGTTGAAATTTTCGATTTTTTAGATCACTTCCTGTGACAACCGGAAGTGACGGGGAAATTTTTACCCCAAAGGTTTTGCCTACTTATCAAGATCTATCACTCCCATAACTTTGATGTCTTAATCTTAACCATTTACGAGATCTAGCTGTAATAACTTCTCATTTTTAAGACAGGAATCCACACGACCGGAAGTGAATTTTGCTAAGATATTTGAGGTTACTGTAGACATTTGCAGTCTAAATAACATTTTAAAAAATCACTACAAACACTTTATATATAAAACATATTGATGGGAAAGAAAAATTCTCAAAATATGTTGTTTTTCTCTTAAAACCCGGGAAAGTTGTTTTTTGTTTCCGGTGATACTGATATATTTCAAAACTACTAATAAGATGCTATAATGTGATGCAAAAAAGTTTCATGCAAGAAAAGTTGAAAATTTTGTTTTTTTGGGATCACTTCCTGTGACGACCGGAAGTGACGGCTGACGATCTTATCCCAACTGAATTTGACTACTAATCAAGACTCCATTTAAATAAGTTTGGTGTTTATCTCTTACCGTTGACGAGATCTAGCTATGAAAACTTCTCATTTTGAGGACAGGAAATCACGCGACCGGAATTGAATTTTAAAAAGATATTTAAAAATACTGTAGGCATTTGCATTCTGAATAACATATCCAAAAATCATTACAAATACTTTATCTATAAGAAATATTTATGGGAAAGAAAAATACTGAAAATATGCAGTTTTTCTCTTATAACCGGAAGTTGTCGTTTTTGTTTCCGGTGGGACTGATACATTTCGAAACTACAAATAAGATGCTATAATGTGATGCAAAAAAAGTTTCATAAAAGAAAAGTTGAAATTTTCGATTTCTTTGATCACTTCCTGTGACGACCGGAAGTGACGGCGGACAATGTTAACCCAATTGGTTTTGCCTACTTATCAAGATCTATTATATATAAGTTTGGTGTCTTCATCTCTTACCGTTTCTGAGATATGACTGGGAAAAAAATTTTTTTAAAAAAAAACGGAAATGGGCATATCTGACGACCGGAAGTGAATTTTAAAAACTGAAAACTGCATTTGAAAGATATTTAAAACCCATCATCTTAAAAATTTCAGAAACCCGCCCAGTATCTCTGAGAAATCGTCAAAAAAAAAAAAGGGGAAAAAAAATAATAATAATAATAACTAATACGATCTCGTTGCGAGCAACGAGAGGTCTTCCGTCCGTTAGGAAAAAAACCGTAAAATGATTTAAAAGGATTCAAAATTTTGTAAAAAGAGGATTGAACCCATTAGGCCTTTCTTTTTATCCCCAACGCGCAAACCATTAAGTTTTTGGGGAGTACGCTCTAAATATACTTGTTTTATATTTTTGCAAATAACCTGTCTAAGTATAAAAGGCTCATATTTTTGCGCCAAACGCCACGAGTAAATATTCGCGCTTTTCTTTGGACTAATCTATTAAATAGGTTGATACTTCAATAAATAAAAAAATAAACTTCTTACGCCTTTATTTTTTTCGACTTTTAAAAAGTATTGTACACATTACATATATCGTATCTAGCCCAGTTACACTAAAGAGTGAAAGGAAAATTTAAAGGGTTTTAAATTTAACTCAATTGCAACGTACTACTAGTGAAAGTCCAAAGTGTTTTTTTACATTTATGCATTCTTATGTCAGTGGTTTAATAAAACCAATGTTTTCATAAACCCCATTGCAAAGGGCGGAATTGACAAAGAAGCCGCCACTTGGGCCCCTTGTTTTTCTTTAAATCTGTTCAGTAACCTTTTTTTCAAAAACTTAAATGCTCAAATTTAAAAGAAAAATACTTTTGCTCGTAATGAAACAAAATAGTCAAGAATTTAAAAAGAGATTTTTGGCCCCTTGACCCCAATTTAAAGGGTACCCATTTTTTTGACCAAATGAAAGGCTTGCTGTTGCCTTTTGTCTTCAATTTTTAAAAATTTATAAAGGGTTAAAGAATGAAAAAACCAAATCTTTTTTTTTGGACATTTTTTCCCCTACCGAACCCCTTCTTTTGGGAAAAAATTTGAAGCCCCAATTAAATCCCCAAATTCCTTTTTTCCCCAAAATTTAATATACAAGTCGGGAGGATTTCCCAAACCACCCTCTAAAAATCAGAAATTCCATTTCAGACCAAGTAGAAATCGGAAAAAAACCTATCCTCTTTAAATTTTTCCAAAATTTTGGAAAAATTGGCACCTTTTTGGGAAAAACGCTTAAAAAATTTGGGAAGTTAAAAATTAATTTGGATTTTTTCTACAACGGGGGTTTGTGTTTCAGGAAAAAAAATCTCTATAACAGCTAAAATATTCAAATTTTGGGGCCAAAAGGTTAAAATTTCGCCTTTTTTTTTTTCCCCAAACCCGGAAACCAAAACTTTTGGGATCGCTCTAAAATACTTTAATTTTTTAACAGTCCCGTTAAAATCAAAAAAAGGGGGGTTTCAAAAAGGGGGACAAAATTTGGCTTTTTTAAATTTTTTTCAAAAATGCTCTGGAACCAAAAGGTTTTTAAGGTTTTCCCCCCGGGGAAACCTTTACCCAAATTGGCCCCATTGTATTCCCGCGCACCTATTTATGAAAAATGAAAGTTTTTTTGGAAAAAAACGTTGCCCATTGGAAAAAAATTTAAAATTTTTTTAATTTTTTTATAAATAAGAAACGATTCTTTTCAGCAAAAGGGGTTTTACTTTCCATGAAATCCAGAAAAAGATTCAAAATTTGGTCCAAAGAGGATTGAACCCATTGTTTTTTTCTGTTTATCCCCAAGGGAAACCATTAAGTTTTTGGGATACTGCTTAAAAATTTGGTGTATACTTTTGCAACAGTACACCTGTCTAAGAATCATAAAAGGCGGGTCACTATTAATAATTTGCGCCAAACGCCAGGAGTAAAATTAATATTCGCGCATTTTCTTTGAACTTTTATGAAATAAAATAAATAAAACGTTCTTATCGCCTTTATTTTATTTCGACGTTTAAAAAGTCTTTGTACACATTACATATATCGTATCTAGCCCAGTTACATTTAAGTAGTGAAACGGAAATTAAGTGTTAAATTGACACTGAATTGCAACGTACTACACTGAAAGTCCAAGTAGTTTTTTTACATTTCATGCATTCTATGTCAGAATGGTTTAATCAAACGCTCACTGCCTCCATAAACCCCAATTGCGAAATGGCGGAATTGACAAAGACAGCCGCCATCGGGCCCGCTTCAGATTTTCAAATATTAATATCTAGAATTCAGATAAGCCAATTTTCAAAAACTTAATATTTAAATTTAATTGTTAAGATGAATACTTTTGTAAATAATGTATAACAAAAATTGATCATTAGAGAGTTATAGATAAAAAACTTTTGGCCCCTTTTAGCCCCTAATTTAAAGGGTCAGCCCTTTTTTTTTTAATCAAATGAAAGGTCTTGCATTTGAAATTTTGTCTTCAAATGTTTTAAAAATTTATGAAAGGGTGAAGATATGAGACAAAATGCGTCAAATTTTTGTGAGATATTTCTAGACTTTTTTTCGGCCCTACCGAATTTCGGTGCCTTTTGCGCTAGAAAGATTTGGAGACCCAATTACAACTAAACAAACCTTCCTCTATTTTCCCTAAAAATCTAAGTCCATATTTTAAAGTCGTTTCGGAGGAGTTTCCCGGACAACCAGGCGCCAGACCGGAAGTGAGATAATCAAAAAGGAAAAAAACCTATCAAGATCAATTGAATATCTTTCAGATCTGAAAGTTTGGTAAAAATGGACGAGCCATCTCTGAGAAATCGCTTGCACAAAATCGGTTGGAAGAATAATAATAAAAAAAAAAAAAAAAAAATTTTAAAAATTAATAACTAAAAACTCTTGTTGCTACAGCAACAAAGAAGGTCTTCCGTTCTCCTCTATTTATCTGTATGCAGGATGTTTTTTTCATTTTAAAAAAGACAGACATATAATAAACTAGTAGACTAATTGTTCAGTGAACAATTATGGGCCCTTTTTACCTTTTTAAGCATTTCAATATCATTTGGGCTGAAAGAAGTAAAAAAAAGCAAGAAAATAAATAAAACAGGAAAATTCTCATTTCTCTACTAGGATTTTAGATCGGGCTCGCAGTTGGTATAAATATACTCTAAACAGACTTCCTGGATTATACGAGTCGACTCGGGGATAACCACGAATTCATTGATCACGCAAAGAGAGCACATTAAAAACATTGTAACACGCTCCTATGTGTACATATGAGCTTGAATTAGATTGTTTACAAGTTAAGATGTAAGGGGTAGGGTCTGATTAAAATTACGATATACCTATTAATATGAATAACATGCATTTGATCTGCGCATCAAGACGGAAGCGTAAGGAAAACGTTGTGAAATGTCCCATGTGTACATGCATCATATGTGCATTATACCTGTATTAAAGAGATGTTTGAAAAATATCCGAT
>NW_026931047.1:0-45659 GCF_032062105.1 Saccostrea cuccullata | reverse complement strand
GTTGCATTGTTTTGAAGTTTTACTAACATTGTGCCAGTTTTAGGGAATGACATCTTCCCAAGTCAAGAGTTTCTGATCCGCTCCGCTCCACATAAACCCTTGACCGAATAGGCTAAGTTTGACGGGGTTTGCTGTCACGCCATCTAGTGAGATTACATATTTTGAACTCTCCTGACCTCTGCTATTAGCCAATCAGAGTAAACGAATTGAACAGCGAATTCGAGATAATATTGGTAGTCGGTAATGAATTCAATATAACTCAACTACAAAACTGAGACAAACCTTTAAAAGGGCTATCTAATGAAAAATATGTTATCCTTGGGACTAAAACTGACGTGTTTTTCTGTTTACTATGTATTTTCAGTTTAAATAAAACAATGATTTTGATTGGTTCATGAAAACTTGCATGAGGCCATTCAGAGAACGCATTTCCAACCCCGTCAAACTTAGCCTATTCGGTCAAGGGTTTATGTGGAGCGGAGCGGATCAGAAACTCTTGACTTGGGAAGATGAGGGAATGAGAGTGATTCCCCTTTGATGTGTTTGTTTTCTCTATTTAAGCAGAAGAAATTTGAGGCTGACCAGGATCCTGAAGTAAGGAGCAGTCCCTCTCCCATTTAACAGCATTTATGAGGGGAAAGTAGGGGTAAGATTCATACTTGATCTATTTGCACCTTTTGCTAATATTTTGGCTTTCCAATTGATGTTGGCTTTGACCTCTTGACTTTGAATTTACAGGAAGCAGAGATGGCCACCTCTGACAGTCAGTCTGGAGTGTTTCCTGCTGCATTCAGAAGGTAAGGGATGTATAGTAGTTGTAAGTAGTGTAACTTAGGTGTTTCTTAGTGATTTGTTTGGTTTGTATAGTGTTTCCATTAGGTGCAGTTGTGTTGTAGTTTGAGTTAGTTAGTTGGCTTTAGTTATTAGACAGCTTAGAGTTCTTTAGGAGTGTAGGTTATTATTGTAATTAAGGTATTTGTTAGTTAGTGCATGATAAGTGCTTGTGGTGGATATAGGTTTGCATGATTAACACCCTAACAAGCAGGGTTCTCCATGAGCTGTCTTACTATGTTGGTCATGAACAGTAAAATGTTCTCCGACACAGTAAAGATTCATATTTTATCTAAGCGACACATTAAAAATTTTGCTGACACAGTAAGATATGTGATAATAAGAAAATCGAAAAATACAAATTCTCTCTATCTAAAACATAAATAATCAAACAATTCTACCGTCTTTCAATTCTAAAAGGTATCTAGAGCACTTAATTACGGTTTCACCTTGCCTAATCAATTATTTCCTAGACCCTCGCCAGATATTACAGTACATGAAGGATGAAATACAAATAATTGGTTTTCATACTTTCATTTAACAGTTAATTCAGGTACTAGTAGTTGCAATTAAAGTACATTTTCTGTATATAGTATAGAGCCATGGCTCTAAAATTATGTTGGCACTGTAAATCAAACATTTAACTCCATACGGAAATCATTTACTTGACATAAATAATAATTTAAATTTTCAAGGAACTTTTAAAAGTATTATACTATTCTGAAGATTCGTTTTTTGCAATTTGCTAATTTGATAAAAAAAAAGTGATGAAAAAATTACCACAAATTTGCGTTAAAAATGGTAAGTAGTTCAAATTTATCAACCAGAATTTCCTCTGCATTTCACATTTTTTTTTTAAAGTGTGTGCATGTATTCTGAAGTAATTATAATGATTAGAGATTCAGTTGCGAATTTGATCGCGAAAATACCGTGAAATTTTAGTGCTTTGCGTAATCTCTGCAACACAGTATAATTTCAAGCGATGGAGAACCCTGCACAAGTAACAAGCTACTAAAACTACTAACGTCTGCTAAATGTTGTGTGACGCGTCTAGTGTGTTGGTGTTAGTGTCTGTGTGCTTGTCACCTCTCGCTTTCAGCCATCACCGCTGGCTAGCAGCAATGTGAAAAGGGAAGGAATTTTTACGTCTTCCCCTGCCAGTACATAGCCTCTCCACAACAAGTCCTATGCGATGCCTCCACGTGGAAGCAGATGGATGCTGGGCACCATTCGGTCCCAGGCTAAGTTCGCAAGGGCGCACAGGAAGATGAGTCTCAAAAGCATCTTATCTAGGAAAGAAAACTGATCACAACGCACATTAAGCAAGAAACTCGATATAAGCTTAAGTGCTCAATATTTTAAAAAGAAGTAAACATTTGTCCATTGTCTGTCTTTATCATCGTTTTAAAATTTCACATTTTCATATTCTTCAGTTCTTTAAAACTACTGGGCCAAATGAAACAAAACTCAGCACATAGTATCCTTGGGTAAATAGGATTCAAGTTTATTCAACTGAAGGCTCACACCCTCTTTAAAGGAAAGGTTATTACATTGTTCAAATAAGTGAGAAATTAGTGACATCAAGAGGTGTATTTTTTAGACATGAATGCCCCCCATTGTATATAACTAATGCGGCACAAAAAATTGTACTAGTTTGTGAAGTTTGATGAGAATATCTTAAACATTTTCTTTAAAATTGAAACTCATATCTAAGAAATTGGACATAAGTAAAAAATTTTCACTAAATATTGTACAAGTGTTGCATATATAAAAATATCTTAAATTGTTTCTTTAAAACTAAGGCAAAATAAAGAGAAGGGAGGTCAAGGTCACAGGAAAGTGCCAGGTGATAAGTTTTTAGGGTATTGAAAATTTGAGCTCACTGATTTGTATCAGCCTATTAGGTTTAATAAAAATATCTTGAATGATTTATTGAAAACTGTACTTAACACTTATTTAAGAAAAGAGAGGTCTAGGTCAAAGGAATGATTGTAGTCAAAGACTGACATGATAAAGACAGAACCACTATAAGGACAAGAAACCTGACACTTGTAGAATCATTTGCAGGTAGTGTACTGTAGATCACTAAATTTTCGCGACACCTTATTTTCGTGAGATAGTTATTGACTCTTTATTAGCGAGACATAATTTTCACGAACTGTTGTTATTCCTCTATATAATCATAAGGAGTACTTTTATACGCGAGAATGAAATTTTTGCGAGCTCATTGTCTCGCGTAATTACGCGAAAATAAAGTTCTCATGAATAAAAAGTGATTTACAGTATATCAAAATTATTCAAATCAAGACCCCCATAATAGGGTGGGGCCAGAATGGGTGATCAAAATTATACAAAGGAACATCAAAAAAAAATTGAATTTTTTTTTCTCAAGAACAATTAACATAGTTACAATAAGTCAAATTGATATGGAATCATCCTTGGGTAATGAAGACTTCAATTTGTTCAAATCATGACCCCAGGGGAAGGTTGCATGGGGCCACGAGTGGACAGTCCAAGTTTTACATTGGAATTAATTGGAAAAAAAGCTTTAAAAATCTTCTCAAGAACAACAATGTCATGACTGGTCATGTTTTTGGTAGCATCTTCAGATTGTGTACATTTAAGTTTGTTCAAATAATAACTCCCATGATAGGGTTAGGGGATAAAAAATTACATAGGAATATAAAGAAAAAATGTTCTCAAGAGAAGCCATGTTAAGTTATATTATTAGGGAAGCATCCTTACGTATTGTGTATTCACATTTGTTGAAATCTTGGTCCGAGGGTGTAGGGAGGGGCCACAGTGTGGATGAAATTTTTACAAAGGAATCTATGAAAAAACCTTCAAAAATCTGTTCTAGCACAGCTAAATCATTGTACATGTAATTGATATGAAAACATCCTCAGGTGGTTTAAAATTCAAGTACCCCCCCCCTTCTGCCCTCCTCCTTCTTTATTTAAACTTTGCAATACTGAACTGCTGTGTGCTTTTAGTAGCCAATGTGCTCAGGCAAGCATATTGCCCATTGGTTGCTAGTGTACTGAATCTTCTCACTTAATATAAAGTGCAAGTGACCCCCTTTGGTGTCCCTGTTTTCTCTATTTAAGCAGAAGAAAGTTAAGGCTGACCAGGATCCTGAAGTGAGGAGCCCTCTCCATATTGAACTGTTTCATGTGAAAGCATGGTAAGATCAAACTTTACTTCTTGCACCCTTTCCTATCTCTCTGCTTGCCAATTTATGTTGGCTGTACTAAGCTTAAACCTCTTGAAATTCAATTGACAGGATTACAATAGAGGACCGAGACCAATTAATAAAAGAAGAGTCCTTTTCCTGTCTGCATTTTACAGGCAACATTTTCTAAAGTGGTAAGTAACAAGCTTGTTGTAAAAGCTTTTCACTTGATATGAAGTGCAAGGGTTCCCCCTCTGATGTCTCTGCTTTATCTTTTATATCAGGGGAAGATAACAAGTGATCCGGAATTCTTAGGAAGGAGGAGTCCCTCTCCCATTCCACTACAGTCACGAGAAGAATGCACAGTAAGATTTAGGCTTTGCTTCTTAATTATTTTTTACCTAATGAACATCATCAGGACCCACTATTTTCATCGAAGAGTCTTGTATGAAGTGTTAAATAATTTTTTTAACATTCACTTGAAATTTTGTGATTTTTACATTGCATTGAATTATCGCTTATCTTCTCTCCATTATGTATTTTGAAGGACTTTGACAAAGGAAGAGGGAAAAGACCAGTGCTGACCAAGAGAAGAAGAAGAGTCCATTGCCAAGCTTTGTCCTGCAGCTACTATCTGATTAAGGAGTGAGTAAAATGATCTTTTCGGCAATTTTCAAATTTTTCCCTGTACTTGTTATTGAAGTTTGTTCAAATCATGGGTCCATGTTACTGGCAATAAAACTGAAGCATCCCAAAGATGCATTGATTCAAATTATGTTACATTGTGATCCCTTGGGGCTAAGCGAAAATTTGAATTAAGATTTTTTTCTTCTGATACCAAGGTCAAGGTGAACATTTTGGCACAAGGTCTTCTCCATCATTTTTAATGATCTTTGGATTTTCTTTGATTACAGGCAGATGAGACTGACCTCAAATTGTCAACAAGACCTCAGAGAGTACGGACTTCTTACTGTGTACCCTAAATTGATGGTAAGAAAGTTGTCAAGCTCAAGGTTTTTCATTATGTGAATTAGAATAGATTTTATTACTCTGATTTCTTGGGACTCCTATAGTGTCTTTTTCTGTTAAGAGGTAGGGGTTTATGCTGGCATTGATCCTGTTTCCAAAAGCAGCTCGCCATGATTTAGAAAGACTCCAAAGAAATCAACTAGAACCTGAACATAAAGGTAATGCCATCTTTGAAAAATTGTTTTGGTTGTTCTCTCCCAACCGACTAGCTACATGTAAAAAAAACCCAACTCAAAACTTTTTAACCTTCAAGAAGCATATTAATTTTTTTGTACTCTGGACATAGAATAAAAAAATAGCTTTGAAATTGAAATTTTCTGAGAAAAAAAATGTCTCACCTATCTACCGCCCCAATATTTTCAGACCAATCAGGAGAGGGAAACTAACAATTTTTTAAAGATGGCCTAAGATACAAGCTCTATAAACTCCATTCTACTGTGTGAAAATATGTTTAAAAGCTCTTTCATTTATATAATAAAAGAGCAAGAACCACTTTGGGCCTTATTCATATAGAGCACAACCTCTGATCCAAAATATGCTAATACACAATGAAAGATTTGTTTCTGAGGATCAAAAAACAGTTTTATTTTTTTATCGTTGGCTGTGCTCATATTTTAATTCTTTGCTGAAGGTAGTCAAATAAGCATATTTTCTGCAAATTTTAAGAACATGGCAATTTCTCAAAGCTTGTTTTCCAATATCTTTATTTTTAAAAAAGAAATTTTCTTCCAGGAAATGAAAGCACCAAGTGTCTACTTTATTTTGATATATGAAATGGAGAAAAAGGGTGATACTTTTTAATTGATTGATATAAGTCCAGGGTCATATTATGCATTTTAAAAGTGAACCGAGCTCTTTATAAATATTTTTGTTAATCCCTCATGATTTTTTTCTTTACAGATAGACTGCCATCAATATATTGTCTGAAGACAAATAAGCTTCAACAATAGTGCACAGAGTAAGGTTTGGATGCAGCCTGATGTAGTCGTAATGAAGAAACTAAAAAGTCAGGACTCATCAGAACTTTTTACATCCTTTTCTTCAAATTGGACACAATAGATACTCAGTAGCTAAACTTAGAGTTCAATGGACAGTGCTGATGAGTTCTTATTAACAAAGTGATCAAACACATAGACTTAAGTCACAGAATTCAATGGACCATACTGAGTACATTGTTATCAATAAAGTGATGGACACTTTATTAGCTAAACTCAGAGAATCAATTGGACCATGCTCAACGTACATTATTGTTAACAAAGTGATGGACACATTAAATAGATAAACTCACAAAAAAATGTACAATAACAATGTTTAATTTGTGGTTATTGGACCATGCTGAGTACATTGTTATCTACAAAGTGACGGACACACTAAAGAGCTCAACTCATGGAATTCAATGGACCTTGCTGAGTATGTGGTTATAAATAAAATATTGGACATGCTATGAACTAGCTAAACTCATAGAATTCAATGGATGGTGCTGAGTTCATTAACAAATAAATTCATCTGACCTTAAATATGGATATATGCTCTGCTCCTGATTTGTATTGTTTTAATGAATTTTGAAGCTTGAATCCATATTTCATGTGTTCCTTACAGTAACTTGCAAAATATCACCACCACAATTAACATCAAATGGAACTGAATGCATTTTTAAATAAAAATGCTGTATAGACTTTGCTTTGTATATATATTTTCATGCTATGCTCAATGTGCAACTAAAATACACTAGTTTTTGCTGATATTAAAGCATGACTATCGAAGTTAAAAAAACAAACAAGATTTTGTTTGTAAAATACTTAATGTCCCCGATGGAAATATAACACAATTCTGAAGTTTTTCAAATGTAGGTCAAAACTCACAGTGAAGTCACATGATAAAACAAGATGAATTTGTGAAAAACTATGTGCCCGGTGGCAACGAAGATTAAAAAAATTAGCTATTTTCAGCAGATAGGTCACAGTCAAGGTCACAAGGTCATTGACCTTGGTGTCGTTTAAAAGGCTTAATGAGTGGAGTATGCATACCAAATATGAAGTTTCTATCTTTATTAGTTCAAAAGTTATGACAAAGGTTAAAGTTTGAAGACAAAAAAAGCTATTTTCAGCATAAAGGTCACTGTCAAGGTCACAAGGTCATTGACATCGGTGTTATTGGAAAGAGCTTGATTAGTAGAGTATGCATACCAAACATGAAGTCTTGATCTTTCATGGTTCAAAAGTTACGGTGAAGGTTAAAGTTTGCAGAAAAAGCTAATTTTAGCATATAGGTCACAGTCAAGGACACAATGTCATTGATCTTGTTGTCATTTGAAAGAACTTTATTAATGGAGAATGCATACTAAATATGAAGTTTCCATCTTTCATGGTTCAAAAGTTATGACGAAGGATAAAGTTTGTTGACAGACAGACAGGACAAAAACAATATACTGTGAAATCACTAATTTTCGTGGGGGTTAATTTTCGTTGTTTTCGAGGCATGGAGAGACCCACGAATTCTTGACCATCAGAAAATTTACATTCTATATGCATTATTACTAAACATACTCCTACCACGAAATTAAATCCCCACGAACCAATATTATTTCCGCAAACCTCGAAAGTTTGTCTCCTCGAAAATATGTGATTTCACAGTACGCCCCGGATTTATCAATACGGGCGCATAAAAGTTCTGTACCAATGGAAAGGTCTTGTCATAATGAACACTCGCGTCAAATATAAAAAGCCTAATTACACTTGATAGGGCAATAGTTATATGGGCTAGGTAACAGATAGACAGACAGACAGGACGAAAACAATCTACATTGTACCACCGGAATCTCTCAATCCCGGTGCATAAAAAAGATGTTCCATCTCATCGTTATTTATATATGCATGATGCATTCTCAATTAAAATTAATGCTTAACATTGAATTAAACTTTCTTTGTCATGCAATTAAACTTGAGTTCTCACCGAGTCCAAAAACAGGCTCCCGTTAGTATAATGGAACCTGGATGGATTTATCCCCCTATAACTCTGTAATATCTCTCATATTAATACCCCCCCCCAATCCTGTGGGGAGGTTGAGGGTTAAACTATTTACATGATTTTTAAAAATATATCAATATGTGGAATTTTTTACTCTGTTGTAATGGGGAAAAATATGGGGGTTCGACAGGCTTTGAATGATCAATTTAAATTATTCACAGGCACTTGACGTTACTTATTTTTTTTTAATTATTCACAGGCACCTGGCGTTACTTATTTTACTTTTAATGAAAAATGTATACACCCCTACCTTATAATATGTTAGGTAGCCTAGGGGTGTATTTATTTTTAAAAGAAAAAAAGGTAACGGCAGGTGCCCGTGAAATTATTGTAGCATTTGCTTTTAACTGTAAAAGATAGGTTCAGAAAAGGTGTATTATAAAGTTAAACCCCTTTCAAAATTATGTGCTTATGATTACATCTGACATACATAAAATATAAAAATGTCAATACGTATATATATATATATATATATATATATATATATATATATATATATATATATATATATATATATATATATATATATATATATATATATATATATATATATATATATATATATATATATATTCTTGATAATGAGAGATTAATTCCTGCCAGTCTGCTTTGAAAAAAAATTGAAAAAATATATAGCTGAATTATTTAATAATGCACAAATTTAGAGTCATTGACAAAACAAAAATTTCGTGGGTAGGTCTCTTACTCATGCTTCTAAGTAAATTCTTTTGTAAGAATGGCCTTTTTTAATTATTGTCATCTCGATGATCAAC
The DNA here is from genome assembly GCF_032062105.1 of Saccostrea cuccullata. Classification (NCBI taxonomy): domain Eukaryota; kingdom Metazoa; phylum Mollusca; class Bivalvia; order Ostreida; family Ostreidae; genus Saccostrea; species Saccostrea cuccullata. The sequence goes on along the minus strand of NW_026931047.1, from coordinate 36,827 downwards.
ATGATCAACCGGTAAATGCAACCGAGTCACACTGTGCAAAGCGGGACAACTCTGTCTGTCTTGAAACTAAAAAAAGACAGAGGTGTTCCGATTGATCTTGAACTCTTCAATGAAGGGAAAACGAAATTTGCGGGAAAATTGTAAACAACAGACGAAAATAAGGTATATATTTCTATTTCATCAGATTTCATTGATATCATTATCCATTTTTGTCTCACGTGTAAAGGTATTGGGCTGATTAAAGAAGAACTATCTTTTTGACGTTGCGATATTGCTGATTTCGAATTTACTCGGACATTTTCTATACAGTAGACCGAGTATTTTCGGATGTAGCACTAGCAAGCATGGCACGAGGTTGGCAGTTCAATAACTGGGCTATCAGTGTTCTACAACAAATAAAGAATCCGGTCAATATTAAATGTGTCTTGGTCAAAACAGGACTTAAAGAGTTGTAAAATTATAGAAACATCCACATGATCAATTATATGTGTATATTTAAAAATAATAAAAATATAAATGCACATATGTTTTGCACAACAACCCATGTCTACATATGAAACTTAAAAATGCCACCAATATATACTAGTATACATGTATACTTAATGGTAAAATATTGCTCATATGTTGTATTCTGTCTATTACATTATCATATGTTTAATTGTAATTATGTATGTTAAATGCTTATGGTCAATGGGCCCTACTATAAGTACTTTGGTAATAAATTCTATTCTATACTGATAAACAGCTCACATGCAGATAATTTGTTAGTTGCAGAACTGTAGCTTTCTGTCTGAGAAAATTTGGACAGATAAAGCAGAGAACTACAGATCCATATTAAAAACTATCTATATGATAAATCTATTGGTTTACTCAGATATTCCTCATGGTTTTAAAGAAGCTCCTTACCCTGGTTCTCCTTACCAGACCCAGTCAAGTTCTGCTGGGAATGAAGAAAAGAGGGTTTGGTAAAGGAAGATGGAATGGATTTGGGGGAAAGGTGGAGAAAGGAGAAACCATTTTAGAGGCTGCAAAAAGGTAGGAATCAGTGTTTGTTTTTTGTTTGTTTACAGCATTTGCGTGTGTAACTTTTTTAGAAACAGTTCCTTTGAATTGAGGGTTTACCAGTGAATGTTTTTTTTGTAATTTTTCCCTTTACCATTATAAAAAAAATTGATCCATTTTTGTGTAAGAAAAACTTTGCATAAGTGATGTAGCTGCAGATCTGTATCATTATGGTTTTAGATAAGATGGTGGAACATTAACTGGCAATATTAGAAATATGCAGCTTACGTCATTTCTATCTGTTACAATCAAATCATTCAATGATAGACAATGAAATGGGCAGGTACAATTCGAAGCAGACGTAAGGAAAACGTAAGATTGAAATTCGACCTTACATTCAAAAATTGCACCTTTTTTGCATTATTGGATCTGTAGCATTATAGTCAAAGACAAATACTGGTATATAAAGCCATAACGCTACAGATCTGCAGCTAAAGTTGATGTAGGAAGTGTTGCTGATTTCTGGAAAAATCTAAGAAGACACACATATTTTACAAGCATTACTTTTATTTCTTTAAGAGAACTTTTTGAAGAATCAAGTCTGAAATCAGACAGTTTGACAAAGATTGGAACAATTGATTTTGAATTTGTTGGTGATCCACAAATATTAGAAGTCCACATTTTCACTTCAACTGAATTTGAGGGAGAACCAACAGAAAGCCCAGGTATGCAATGATTTGACTGAATGTTTTTTTAAAATATGCAATTGAAGATGTGCTAGGGAAGTAAAGCAAAATTTTGTTCCCTTAAACTTGATAGGACCTAGAAAGTTAAAACTTCCTGGGATTCGAGGTATCGAGGGTAAAATTCTTAAAGAAAAAGTGGTTGGGACTTCAAAATCACTTTTACAAATCCGTAGTATTTAAGATATCTGTGTTTGAAATATCTAAGGTAAATTATATTATCTTTTACTGGCCAAGGTTTAAACTCAAGAAGGAATAAATTTACTTGATGCAAATTTTAAAACCAATGTTTTAATCTGAAGAGGGAAGGAATTTATTTGGATCAAATTTTAAGGTCACCTGATTCATTTAGATGACCTTTTGCTATCATTCACAAATTTAAGAGTAAGCAAGGTTCGTCTGTGAAACTAGTGCACATGAATCCTAATTGGGTAAAATGCATCTATCCCAACGAAATTGTGAAATTTTTAACATTTATGTGCCTTTTTAATATAAAAAAATCTTAATGTGCCCTTCAAGTTCATTACTGATATTAATAATTGCACAAGCATCTTTGAAACCTTCCTTTTTTTCTGGAAAACTAGCAAGCAAACATTTTAACTGATAAAGTGTATTTATGAGAATGAGCAAATGAGCCCCCCACCCTTTTGTGAAATCCATGACTAATTTGCAAACAGGGTCTAGGTCCTTGGTTTGGACTAAGTCTTCTTTTCTCAAAAATCTTTTACTGCTTATAATAAGATGCACAGCAGGATTTTTTTTCCCTTGATAACGATGAACAATTAGTGCTCAAATTATGATTCTCTACTGAAGGTTTTAGGTCCCAGAGTGGGAATTGAAATATTACTGAAAATGCTTAATTTTATAGAAAATCATCACCTTCTGACATATATGGTAAAGTAATGAAGTTAAAGACTTGTGTTTTCTCCATTTTAAACATTCTGGAATTTTATTTTTCCTTTGGTGTTCTTCAGAGATGAGGCCTAAGTGGTTTAATGTTGAGGACATTCCTTTTGACACTATGTGGCCAGACGACATCCTCTGGTTTCCACTGTTTTTAAGCGGGACAAAATTCCGAGGATATTTTCTTTTTGAAGGACACGATAAATTTCTCAATTATACACTTGATGAAGTGGATGAACTGCCAACTTAGTTGGAGTATACGTGTGTGATGAAATTTTTTTTAAAACAAATTTTAGTTAGAGAACTCTGCTCGGACTCAGTTGTTTTACCTATGTTATGGTATTACTTATGTAGATAAAAGTATAGTCTTATATTAGTGGACATTTTTATATCATGCTTTGTAGAGAAAAAAAAACCTGTTACTTTGTTTTAAAATGTGGTTTTCCTCCTGTTTTTGCAATTTTTATATTAAAAAACTACTACTGTGGTATATTGCAAAGCAGCAATTCAAACATTAACACAATGAAGAATTTCATATACATTGTATGTCATACAAGGTTTAATTGGATACGTTTTGTTGTACATGTGATCTCAATATAGAGGGTAAATGGGAGACAAACTGTTCTTTTATAAAATAGTGAAGTAACTTTGGTATGAATGGTATTCATCTCATTATATGTATCATGTATGATAATAAATCTTGTAAAATAATATTTGCAGTCATCTTTTAATAACTGGTATTTGATTCCTGAACATGCTGGTACCTCTACCACTATAACTTAATTGAGTAAATGCCATGCAACTCCATTCTAAAGGTGCAACATTAAATCATGTTTTTTGAATCAAAATAATTTGTTACCCTTAGCAATTGAAAAGCTAAGTATCTTATTAAATCACAATTTCCAAATTGTTCATTTGCTGTTTATTTTGTTTGATACAGCTATTGAATGTAGGTTTTAAGTGGGTGACCTATTGTTGATTTACAACTTTGATGAACCTATTGCAATGTTTTAATACTGCTTTCTTATGGTAAACTAATGAAGTTTAAAAAGATGTGTTTTCTCCATTTTAAAATTCTGGATATGGTATATTGACATTGTAATAAATAAAGTGTCTTTGAGTCATTAGCTGGGATTTCTTAGCAGTACAATTCGTACATGTAAAACAAGTATGTCATTATTATCAAACAGATAAACTATTTGCTTCACCTTGCAGGGAGGAAAATTTTGCTTGTGTTTGAAAAGAACGCATACTTTACAAAATTAGAAATGCATAGAAAGAGCTAGGATCACTTCATGCTTAAAATGGCCCTATAGAAATACCAATTTATGGACTAACATTCTATGTTCTATTTCAAACATCAAGATAAAGTAGAGACTGCTTTCATTTCCAGTTAAAAATTTTCTCTGGAAACATTATAGGAAAACATGCTCTATGAAATTTCAATGTTCTTGTAATTGCATTTTTAAGAAAAACTGGTATAGTCGAGTACTTTCAGAGATAAAAAATAATGTGAGCACAATCCTTGATCCAAAAAATGAAACGTGTCTTGGAATCCTCAGAAACAGTTCTAACATTTGATCATTACAAATTTAAAGATCAGAGGTTGTGCTCTATATGAAATATTGGAAAATAGCTTCAAAAATCCGCTGTTTTAGTAGCATTTTTCAGGTTATGAAGAAAGTGATGCCAATCATGACATCATACTGCATTTACTTTACTAGCAAGAAACATATGTCATTTTTGATAGTTTCTCAATTTGCCAAAGGTCTAAATGATATTCAATGCATTGTCAACTGAAACTAAGCAGTTTCAATTTTTTAGAAGTTTACAGGGCCAAAAAATGCCATAAGTGAACCTTGTTCTTTATAATTGGGAAAAAAGAAATACTTCTGGGTTGAGTAACTAATGTTATATTACTCACTGTCTAATGATAATAACATGTCAGAATTGAAAAAAAGGAAAAAAATTCTTTTGTTTCTAATTTACAAATGTATGCTAAGGAAGTTATAAATAAAGTCTATTCCACTTCTAACACTAAGCTTGGTGGAATCCAGACATACAGCCTCGAGAATAATCCACTTTTCCACATCCATAACAAGTCTGCAAGTTAAAAAGAATCCAAAATATATTATCAAACAGAATACATATAAACAATTAATAAAAAATGTCAATCCTGTTATACATGAAGAACATAAAAGTTAGCTTACCCCCTGTTATTCCAAGTAGTTGAAAAGCATGAAAAATAAAATTTGAAAAATTATGAACTGCATGTAGGATAATGCATGTACATATTTTTGAGGTACTAGATGATTGAATGATTCATTGATAAAGTAAAGTTAAAATACTTACACCCTGTTTTCGTAGATGGAGATCAATCAGTTGTGAAATGAAAGAGAATAAAAAAGTAAATGTCATAAATATTGAAATTCTTGTTTTGCTGTCACAGAATCTTTATATAAACGTGTTATTAAAGAAAAATCTTCAGAAACTTTAAATAAAGTAAAAAAAAAAAAACTCTTCACATAAAGGATAAAAATTGAAGTAAGGTATCACTACTTACAAATACTTGGACCTGAAAGTTTAAAAATCTTATTTCAATAAAGCATTTCGTTTACAGGTAATTTATGAAGATCAGTTTACTAAAGCATTACTGTTTCTAAGCTTTTTTCAATAAGCTTTTAATTCAATTGTCAGCAGGTTTTTCAAAAAAAAAAAACCTTTTAAGTTTTCTATTGAAAGCACTAGTTTTGAAAGTTTTGGCTTATTCTATATTGAAGTAATGTCACTCGGATTTGATGTATACGTGTTTGTCTTAAATTGAAAACACCCGAGTCAAAGTTTACTTTCTGCGATTTATAACACCCACTTGAACCATCAAAGTTTGTATAAATATACTTACAATCTACATGCAGGTACAACAGGTTGATGTATATGAAAAAAAGAAAAATATTGACATTGTAAGGTCTCCACAATTATTGACAACCCGTTGCCATCAAGACATTTAATTTGTGAATTTGTATAAGTATTGATACGTAGTTATTATGTTTGAATACCCCTAGAATTGGGTTCACCACAACATTATTTAAACACAAGTGAATGTTGCACTCCCTGTTAAATTAATGTAAATGACATTTAAAATAATTTTTCTTGCTGTAAAGGAAAAGGTTAAATATACAAAATACTCATATCTGTCAATATCTCACAAGTGGCTCTTTGGTAAATCGCCTCGTTTATCGACTCATCAATTATAGTAATAGATGCACCATTTTTGAGGCCAAGGTATATCCCGGATATATGGAGAAGGTGCAAGCAGTCCAAATTGTTTAAATCTTGCGATTGAAAGTGCTTTTATTAATTTTAAAACTCTCTATTGCATTATTCCTACGTGTATTATAACAAAGGTTTTTTTTTTCTGTCAGATGATTTTAAAAAAACTTTGTACATTTTAATTCTGCTTCTCTCTTAATGTATTTGGATAGGACCAAATGCAAAATAAATGAATGTGTGATTTTGGAGAGGCTAACATTTATAAAATGAACATATCTTTTTCGTACTTTCATTGCTAGAATAAGAAAGGGGAAACGTCATTCCAATGATAGGCATGACATTTGAGATATAAATCAACATTATTTTAGAAGAATTCGTGCTTGTATCGCCTGTAAAAGGATATCCGGATAGAAAATCGATACAATTCCACGGTATTACTTGCAAAACTCCTTTTCTGCACCTTCTGTATTTGATTAAAGATCAAAATAAATCCTTGGATTTAAAGCTTGTATTGCATGGACGCTGGGAATTTAATGATCAGTACTAGTGTATTTTGAATACGTATATTTATATTCAGAGTAGATTTTTTCCTTACATTTTACATAACATATTCATTAATCAAAATTCAATTTTAGGCATAGTAACCCATAGTTGAAATGCAAAGAGAGTCACTGCATAGGGCATAAACGTACTGAATTGCATATAGAAAAAAATATACTTACCGGCTGTCGGAGATCAAATTATGAAAAAGAAAAAAAATATATTGCAATAATGAAAATTAATTCAAATTGAAAATTTCAATAAGTAAGAACTTTAAAATATATATCAGTGGAGAGATAAATACGTAGCTTAATGCAGCTTTAACGACGATTTAATCATGCTAATAATTCCAGAGAAGTGCTTTTTGCTTACCCCTTGATGCCATCTACAGGCACCTTCATGGTTGTATTGTGGTTTGAAAAGCTTTTTACACCGCATACATTCGAACACATTATGCCCTGATCTAGAGGGGAGGGGAGCACGGCTGCCGACGGACGTGGAATCTGAAACGAGGGAACTGCCACTTTGACCTTGACCCCCTTTGAAGCACTTCTGCAAAACGTTCTCTGTTAAGAACACGCTTGTGCTGGTATTGCTATTGGCCAAACTTTCCAGTGACCCAAACCTTCTACTGGATGACAAGCGACTGCTCTGGAGATTTCGACTGTGTTCAAGCTCTTTTTGTCTCAGTAAAATGTCCCTCTTTACGTGCTGCCTATTTAGAAGTGACTTATGACGACGAACTTCTCTATTTGTATGTCTAAACTCACGAATTATTTGCTGCTTAAGTTTCTTCTCTAAACACTTTGTCCTGCTTTGATGCGTAAACAAATCTCGAAAAATAGTAGTGTAGCCGCAAGCTTCGCAGACCACTTCACGAAAATCACACTCTTTTAGATGGCGTTTGATGTCGCATCTCCGAATCTTTTTTCGACATCCTTTCCCGTAGAAAGGACACGTGACGGGTGTATGGGGACACATGTCACTCACATGATCTGGAAGCTCACCCAAAAGCACCACTTTTCCACATTTATTGCTACACATTATCCTGAGCTGCAATAACTTAAGCTTGAACTCATTGGAAGGTTGCGTGAGCTTGTCTGTAAACTTTGTCTTGCAAATCGGGCAGTGTTTCAGTGTTTCATACTGGAAACGTTTTTGGATACAGTTGTTGCAAAACAAATGTTTACAAGATGAAGACACCGGATTTAGGAACACCTTGTGACACAATTTGCAAATGAAAGACTCATCCACATCTCCTTCGAATAATTTGGTTTCCAGACCCATTGTGAAAGATCTGCAAAATAAGGTAAGTTCTAACTTTAGTTCTTTGAGAAACTAAAATGTTCTTAAATGTTTGTCGAACTATGCTTAACTTCGTACTTTTCTACCGAAGAAAAGCATCACTGGATAAGGGGTTGCGTTTGGTTGTCAAATTAAAGTCTACATGTATATGTTACATACTGAGTAATCTATCTTCAGGTTACTAAAGTTGGAATAACTTGTTTTCAAATCTTGTTAATCACTACTTTATCTCAACATCATTTTCGTCCCGAATATTTGATTGTGTTCCTAGTATGAGCTTCATACCATGGGGGTAATGACAGAGGTCACAAAAAGTTCAGACTTGACACAGGAACTAATATCGATTTTGAGGACAATGAGCTTCATTTTATCAAATCAGTATGAAAACTTTTTAAATTGTAGATTTAAATATCTTGAAACTATACACTTTGTGGTCATGCAGGAGCTATAATTCACAGTTCAAAATCTTTCGTTGCTCACTAATAAATATATTCCCCCTCTCTATGGGTATAATGGGAAAGCTTTTCAAGCAGGGGTAAGGTGGGGGTTGCAAATATCAACAAAGTTAACAAGTTTAGGGTACACTTTGTCTTCATGGGTTCATGTTTTAACTAATGATCTACAGAAGATATCCATCCTAATGTACGTATATAGCTTGACAACTCGGATAAATATTATGACTTACTATCCCCTTGTTTACTTGTACGAGATAAATTCTCGTACAAGAAGAGCCTAGAATTTAAATATTTCTTTAACTTTAAAAGAATGTATTTGCGATTTTTTTTCAAATATCAGAACGAATAGAACTTTTGAAAGTGGTAGATATTAAAAAGCTAGTTAATTCGGTACTTTTTGTTGATTTCTTTGATCTTATTAGCCCACTGATGACATAGTGAAAGTTTCTTACAGATAAAAGGTATTGTATACATGTATCTCAGGTTGAGTGGGGCCTAAGAATATTACTACTTAGGCCTATATAACCAATTGAAAAATCAGGAAAACCATTGAGGGACCTTGAAAGATTTGATTTGAAATTAATGGAATTTCAAGAGTGCACGTATCTTGAACAAAACTTCGTTATCACGACTTCCTGTGGCGTTGTCACTGCAACGTTACATTCATTAATTTTATTTAGATCCTCAATTTAAAAAAAATCGTTTAGATTTCTCTGAGAGAGAGAAGGGGGGAGGGAGAGAGAGAGGTGGGAGGGGTACACAGGCAGGTGTTCAAAAGTTCGTTGTGAAACAAAACTGATCCTCTTTTCTGAAATCAGAGTTTATTCTTATGAGCCTGTAACCAAGCAAAACAGAAGTGTCTGCCATATAAAATCAATAAAACGAAGAACCCGGCATAATTCAATTGATTTGTGAGAGAATTTTTTTTTACCGTAGATTTCAGACTCGGTATTCGAAGTACTAGCATTGTGCGAGTGTCATTTTTAATTGTTGTTGTGTTAATTAACATGAAAATGTTTATCAAGAAATACATCTTTCACTTATTCAATTTGTAAGATCCAGGAGGCCAAAGCTATAATTTTCTTACCACAATGCACCGTTTTCAATACCTGATATCCAATGTGAATGTTCTTGTTCTTTGTGAACTTGAACAAAGACCTTGCATTATTGGACCAAGGGTAATTTTGATAATCCAGTGCAGTTTTGAATACAATCTTTATACACTGTTGACATAGTGCCATTCACCTTATAAGTAATCTACTAATGAGCTTGATATAAGAACATTGAAATTTTGATTATCAGCAACCCTTGGGGGTTGGTTTATGGTATCAATCAAAGGAGAAATTGTAAAATAAACGTTCCTTTTATGAAATTTCATTTCCTGTAATTTTACCTGCTAATTCGTTGTGCACATTAACGCTTAAAATAATACTCGTTTATCAAATTAAAGAAATTAAAGTGTAAAATGAAATGTTAAATCCCATTTTCAATAAATTGGATTAGGCGTGCAATTCTAGCCTTTTAAAACTTTGTGATTTGCATGTAGACTTGTACCTTGAAATACTTAAATATATCTTTCTAAATCTCAATCTTCAAAAGTGACATTATTGATGATAGCAACAGCTCAAAGAAAACTTAGGTTTTGATTTTAACAACAAAACTACTCTCTTTTTTTATCTAATTTTTCAATATTATAGCAGATATTTTTTCATTTCAAAAAAGGTACATGTATACTTACAGTGAAATCCAAGGAGCAAATTCAAACTAGATCCGACATTTACCAAATAAAGCAATAAATGTGAAATTCAAGATAAAGTAAACCTTACGTTAGGGCAATGAATTGATTGGTTTTGCTATATAATTGATTCAATGATGCTTAACTCGTTTTCAGAATAACAGATGAGACTTTTGGTCTTCATAATGAAGTATATGGGTTATTGAGTGTCAGGTTTATTTCATTCATTTAGTTTCACGTCTATAATTGAAAAAAGTCAATTTATATATATACTTTTATACCCGAAGCACAATATTGCAGGTAAATCGAGATATGGTTTGAATATAAAATCTGGGAAAAGGAATCGATTTGGATAGTTTAAATGGAATCATTTTTATTCAAATATGAAAATTGAGCAATCAGTATTGAATTATATCAGTTCACATATTTTTATGCGCCATGTAAAACTTATGGTTAAAAAAGCTAATAAAAATTTAATATCCCTATCTTTTGCCAAATAGCTAATTATTTCTTAAGAAAAATGAAAAGTGACTTACCCTAAAAGAAAAGCTGGTGAATTAAATTGGTCTATAAAAATTCCATTCCATTGGGTAGCAGTTACCGTGCGTGAGGGGGGTTTCTACAGCGTTGACGGTGATTAGGGTGCTTTAAATATCCGTTTTACCAATAGATACACAAAGATCGCTTTGTGACTTAGTGTAGCTTCATTTATGACATACTTTTTCATTGACACTCTCGATGATCAAGCGAGATTTTTGTTGGTCTATGGTCTTTATTCGGGGATTTAAATAAAATAACCAGATGTGATTATGCAAATAGGGAATGCCTAGTGACAGGGGTTTATAGTGGAGATAATTCTGTTTTGATATTTGCTCAAGGAATTAATACGAAATCAATATTCTCTTCTGGACACTCCATCAGTCACTGGACTATTATTGAAGGTTCCAACTTCAGATAACCCATTCAAAATTGTATTTGTCGAAGTTGTTAAATTGATAGCTATATTTGTCAAAAAGTTTGTAAAAGTGGATTGTGTAAATTTCGATAGCAAAAAAATATGTTGATAGATTAATAGATGTGTTTGTAAAACACTATGCGCCCGGCGGCCATAAAGTTCGAAAAAGCTATTTTTAGCATATAGGTCACAGTCAAGGTCATTGGTGCCATTTGAAGGAACTGAATTAGTGGAGTATGCATAAGATATGTGTGGATTTTGCTATTTTAGCATATAGGTCTGTAAAGTCACAAGGTCCCCCCCCCCCCAAATATGAAATCTGTATCTTTGATGGTTCAAAACATATGGCGAAAAAAATAAAAGTCTCATCACAAGGTCATTGACCTTGGTATCATTTGAAATAACTTAATTAGTGGAGTATGCATACCACATATGAATGGCGAAGGTGCCACCCATTGTAAAAAAAACTGTATATTAATTGCGAACAATATTGTATTGATTTAATATTGATAACATTGTTAATGGGATATTGGCCCATTGAATCATATTGTATTGATTTGACATTATAACATTTTTGATGGGATATTGGCCCATATATTTGACCCGGATAACATTGTAAATGGAATATTGGCCCATTATATCCATTTTGCGTGGCTTTATGCATTCGTGGAATTTACCCAGTGCACAATATTTAGCCAAATTGGGGCCGTCACCTTTATTGTTGATTGTTGGGGAGACGACCCGGCGACCGCTCTCAGATTTGTCATATATGTCACTGCAACCATATACGCCAAACTTCAAATAAATCCTATCAACTACTTAATATTTCCATTTCTAATTTTTCTCTCTGTAATAACTCTTTGAAAAATAGCGGAGTTAATTTCTTGATAATTTTACCTAATGTAAATTAGGCAGGTCAATAGGTCAGAAGCTACTTATGCATGCAAATCTCGTTATTTTATATGAAAATTAACATCTATTGACATTGGGATAATTTGTTATTTAAATCTATGTCTGCATTTTTAAAGTCTAAATTACAATTTTATTCCCCCGCTTGAAAAGTGGGGGATATTAATTTGGGCTTTCAGTTATTTTTGTTTCACGAAATAATGGCTAAGTGAAAAAGATTTATGTGACTCTTTTGTTTTATGTGACTGTCACATACAAATTTGATTTTTTTTAGCAGAAATGAGTGTTATGAAAAAATCACTCTAAAGAAGTGTCACATAAAAAAATACGCAACAAAATGGACGTCCGTCAAAAGGTTTTGAGATTTACCTCCCTTACCCCATGTATCATGTTTTGCGCCACATAATTTTTTTGGAAAAAGTCACATAAATTTGGAAAAAGTCACATATTTGTCATCACATTTGCATTTCGGACAATATCTTTGTATTTCTGTCTGTCTGTAACGCTTTCGTTTCCACACGATATCTCGAGAACCCTTTGAGCTTTTGCAATGAAATTTATATATCCCTATGGACTAAAGAAGATTTTGAGGTCAAAAGGTAATTCAAAAAAAAATTCTGCAAAAACACTGTTTCCACACGATATCTGGAAATTTGATGTTGCAATGAGATTTTATAAAACAACTCCCTGTGGCCTAATGAAGACCCCTATTGATTTTGAGGTCAAAAGGTCAAAGTTCAAGGTCGTAAATTTATACATTCTGTCTGTGTGTAACACTATTATTTCACGGTAGATCTTTCAAGAAGAGTTTGATGCAATGTAATTTTATATCAAAACTCCCTAGGACGTCTCTCGCCCCTCTCAAAGTGCCCCGCCCCGTTTGTTTTATTAGTATTTATAGTATTACATGTCGCTATTTTTAGCGCATTTGCATAAAACAGGTTCTCGGCGGACTTTATGTTCTTATTACATCTATTAGAACTGTTTAATAAAGGCTAAATAAATCAAACACCATGGATTGTGTAAAATTTTGAGACCTCATGAAAACATGAATATATACATGAATGTGACTTCACTTCTGCATATACTTCACAGCATTTAAAGCGATTCCGTGGTCTAGTGGTTATGTCTCTCGCTTCAAATGTGAGAAGTCCCGGGAGCGAATCTCCGTCGCACCTTTCTTTTTTTTTTTTTCCTTTTTTTTTTTTACTAAATGATAGTATTCAGCATGTGAAATGAAAAATTTATGAGGTTATAAAGTCATCATTACAGTGTGATTAAAATTCCATATTAAAAAAATCTTCTATACACATAATGAATAATAAGCAATCAAATCTTTATATGTATATTGACATACATGTATTTTATTTGTTTAGATACATGTATACATTTAATAATTCTACAAATTCAGTATCTAATTTTGCGGGGGACACGAATTCTCTGAATTAGCTTGTTTCATAATGAAATGGAAATATAAGGAATAACTGTCTAGTTAGTAAGAATTGTGGCTCTCTGGGAACCAATAAACCAGAGACTTCACCCGTTATGCAAATTTGTTAAAAAAACCTTTCATTTTCGTTAAAATTTTTATTATACCCCCCGCTTGAAAAGCGGGAGGGTATATAGTAATCGTTAATTCCGTCTATTATTTCTTGTCTGTCCGTCCGTCTGTCCGTCCGTCCGTCTGTTACCTGAGATATCCGCAACTCCTCTTATACCACTGAGTGAAATTTAATGAAACTTTCACCATTCTTTATTACATTTTCACCTCCTATTTTACTTTTTGATCAGACACATATTTTGTTTCCCGGCCACGGCAAAACATGGACTTTGTCATCAGTTATAACGATATGGGAGGCGGGGGGTATCATTTAGTGAGCTCATTGCTCACAGTACCTCTAGTTTTAGTTTTCTTTGTTAAAAGTACTGACGCTTTTAGTTATTTTTGTTTAAGAGAGGGGAAAAAAAAACACTGCAACAAAATTCCTCAAATAGATGTAGCTCTTATAATTTGAATAAGTAGAGTTATATCAATTTATTTTAACAATATTGTTGTTTTTTTTTTTTTTTTTTTAAGCTTGGATACTAGATCCTCCAACATGTTATTTTGAGAAGCGAATAATTAAAAAAAAAGCAAAAACATGCCTTCTGGAAATATGTTCAATAACAGACTGGATCCTCTTTCAGGATAGGATTAATGATTCACTCTATTCAGCTTCACGACAGAGCTTTGGTGAACAGATTGTGGTCGTTCAAACAACAATACCAAGCCCCAAGTTAGGTATCCAATGTAATAAAAAAAATAGAGCTATCCTGCTTTTATAATGATACTATTAAACACTGGCATAATCAATTTTCAGCTGGCAAGAGGAACATAGCTCAGTGACTATTTAGAAGGGGACACATTGCTATTCATCGCTAATTTTTGGCATGAACTGATGACTCCAGAACTGTAGCTCTCTGGGAACCAGTATACCAAAGACCTCCATCTGATTTAGAAAAAAAAACTTTCATTTTCGGCGAGATTTTTCATCATAAGCTCGACTATTTCTTTCTTTTTTTTTTTTTTGCATTATATAACCACCCTCCCACTTCTCACCTGAGATATGGTATCCACTAAAATAATTAAGCCCTATTGTAATATTCAATCATCTTTCAAAGGTTTGAAATAGCGACTGTTGTGAAAATAAACTTTACACAGGAATTGTTCTCCATCGTAAAGGTGAAAGTACTAGTAAATTTTAGACAAGAGACAAGGAATTGACCTCTATCCTTAATGTGAAAGTAAACGTTACATGTAAATAAGGAATCATCTTCAACATTGATGTAAAAATCAACATTACTCAAGGAATGGCCCTCCTCCGCAAAAGTAAACGTTACACTAGGAATTGTCCTTGACAAACACGTTGATAAACCAAGATTATCAAAAGTCTCTTTTCAAGTCATTAATTCGCAAGTTCTATGGTCGATACAATGACCTTGTCACAAATACAATTTGTCATTATTATGAGGCTTTTGAGCATGCTTATTGTTTATTATATTCAAATATCATCGTAAATGTTACACAAAAAAATGCCCTTCGTCGTAAACGTGATATAAAACGTTACATAAGAAATTATTTTCCATCGAAAATGTGAAAGTAAACGCTGCATTAGGAAGACCTTTGTTGTAAACGTGAAATAACGTCTGTCCGATGCTTGGTAAATAATGTCCGATTCATGGTGAATTCCCAGTCATTTTTTTTTAAAAAAAAATGGGTTTTTAATAATATTTTCTCAATAAATAGCAAACAATTGAGTATCAAATTCATACTTTAATCACAAACTAAATGTAAGTTCAATTTTTGATAATGTACCGCCAGTAGCGATATCGCTAGAATTTGTTGAATTATAGTGGTGTCCGATGCATGGTGACCCTATTAATATTAAATCTGAAATTAAATAAATATCGAAAAGTCGCCTGCAGCTACAGTAACAGCTGATACAAACTACAGAACAGTCTGATATTGTGAGGGAGTGAAAGTGTACTGGAGAGAAAGCCGAGTAAGTAATTAATGAAATTATTAAAGCATTTTCAATGAGTATTATTACCAAAATATTACAGAATTAGCTTCAGTTTCTATGCATGTATTAATGTGCATATGAATTCTATTATAATGATCAATGTATTAACATAATAAAAGTAAGTTAATTATACCGTACCCCACAGAACAAGTTGCGGGAGGTCTAATGTTTTTGACCTGTCCGTTAGTCAGTGTGTCAGTCCTGTTTTTTGTCAGCGCAACTCCTCATAAACCGCTGCACAGAATTTGGGACACAATGTGTAGATGTGCATATTACCAGGAAATTCCGATTCCTTTTTTTTCTCGGGAATTTCGGCACTTTTTAACATACCTTGAATATAGGGATGACCAGTTTGTCAGCGCAACTCCTCATAAACCGCTGCACAGAATTTGGTCAAACTTTGCATATTCGATATATATCTGGTCCCAATTTGGTTATACACTCGGTCTTTGACAGGTTACTTAAAACAACTCAAGAAAATTCAGATGTGAATCTGTATCATAACACATGTATGATGCATCTGCAAACTCTGATGGATACTATACTGCATATAATTGGTGTGATAATGGCCACCAAATGCAAAAAAGGTGCATACATGAGTTCAGTAAGACTTAATACCCTAGACTATAAAAAAGAGAGGTAAATTATTTTGTCAGCTGATTCAATGATTCAGTTAAAACCCACTTAGTAGAGTCCAAAACACAAGAATTTCATTAATTTCATACCGTAAATTCGACAAAGCGATTAATCTCAGAATTATGAACAATACTGAAATCCCAGTTTTACTCACAAATTATGACATCAATTTGTGCTGAAGATGACTGGGAATAGATTTGCTGTGGCATGTGAAAAAGATTTATTATTTGATATTAATTTCAAGGTTTTATTAAGTCAAATGATTTATGTTTGCAAAAGAGAATGTAACTGTGCTAATCAGAAAGACATGTATAACTATAGACACAAGATCACATATGTAGTCCTTGTGAGAAGACCCTTCATTGGATACCAATAACTTTGACCCTTTGACCTTGGAGTTTGACCTACTTTTAAAAGGTAAACCTTGACCATAAATTTTAAATGGTTAGGGCTAGTGCTTTCATTCTTTACATATTTAATCCTTGTGACAAGACCTTTCATTTGATAGCAAGACCTCTGACCCTTTGACGTTGACCTTGGAGTTTGACCTACTTCTAAGAAAATTTAACCTTGGCCATAACTACTGGGTAACTAGGTCAGGACTAGGGCTTCCATACTTTACATATACTAGCATTTTCCTTTTGGCAAGACCTTTCATTGGATACCAATTATCTTGACAATTGACCTTGGAGATTTCCGTACTTATGAATAAACTTTCACCTTGGCCTGCTTTCATATTTCACAATTGTATTTCCAATGAGAAGACACACCCTAATTTTGTACCATTATATTAAATTTGCATTTAAGAAAAGTTTAATCTTCGCCATGTTGCCATATTGGGGCTTCGTTGTTTCGCAAACACATCTTGTTATATGGACATTTCGTCTATCAAGTGAGAAAACATTCTTTAAAGCACATCTCAGGTTAAAAAATTAAAAAGTAGATTCTTAGACTTGAGAGCAAAATTAAATAAGGAATGAATTAAGTATTAAATAAGGATTAAATTATTAAAGTAAAAATATTCCGTCATATCAGCAAACTGTTGGATCCCCCAAACTAGCTTTCTCTGCCCAGAGTCAATCTCTACCCAGAGTTATCGTGTTCCACTTATACCCGGAGGTGTTGTTTCGAAGCGAACGATAACTCTGGGTGGAGATTGCCAAACTTGACTCCTTTATGAAGAGAATTGATTCGTCAGTTGGAAAACAAACCCATTGGTATGGGCAACGGAAGTGCAAATGGAAGGACAGGGCATCCTTTGCCTTCCCTCTGTTTTATCGAATACCGATGTGTCCAGCTAAGAAGGGATCTGATACTCCAACATGGCAGATCCACGCATTCTATCGTGTTCTTCTAGATCTGACACTAAGAGATCCGATCCTCTTGCCCCCTCAATAGACTCACTTTCTTATCACGGGAGGACATAAGCATCCACTACTAGGCTAGGGGACAAAAATCAAAGTTTGTTGTAAGGAAAAATTCAGACAGAGCAAGTTCGAGGTTTATCATAAGATACTAAAAGATTGCTTGTAATGTATTGGTGTAAATGGACACAGCTAGCAACAACATTTAACGCACACCTGAGAAAAAAAGACTGCATGGGAAATATGTTTCTGTTCCAGCTACTTGTAACAAAGGTTATAACAATATATAGTCTTTGTTTGCAAGGTTCACTGCATTTCTGAAGAACATGGTTTTAATTCCACGTCTTCTTACATGTTCTTTTCAATTGCATTGTCTGTAATAATAGAAATATGTATGACAGAAAATTCTATAAATAAATATCAAAAGCATATGCTTGCACAATAATAACTATACTCGGCACTCATGGTCATTTAGCAGTATGGGATCTTTACAAGCTAACTCCTACTGCTACATGTGACCTCGGATTAAGCGAAAGCACCGGTCTCCACGTCCCACATTAGTAATCGAACCAGCATTCAACTCCTTACTTCGCGACTCTTAGAGCAGACGCTCTAACCACTGCGCAACGCGGGTGACATTAAAAATATTAATTTTTCCCTATGAAATAGAATTCACACTAAAGAGGACCAAAAGGATCATCTTCAAATACTATAACATAAAGTTTTATATGAATGGATCATCGCCTTTATTCCATGGCCTTGTCTCAAGATCACAAAGGATTACAATGAAGCGCATTGAAGTGGTAAAATTTTCCGTTTGGATGAAACGTTCTGAGTCATGTTTTGAACGTCAGTTATAACATAATGACACGCCCACTTCTTTAGAAACGAAAAAGATATATTCGTCGAAATGTTTAAGGACACCCCATTTTTCGTGACAAGCAACATGATTTACACCGAATTGGAGATTTTTAAAGTTATAAGAGAGAGGTTGGAGAGTTCCCGCTTCTGTAAAACATGTATTTCAATGAATTTGTCAATAATCATTAATTTATCATGTTTATTGGAGTTACCAAAGACATGTATCAGTCGAACACGTGCTTACTCGGTGTTTATGTAGGACGTCAATTTGATTGGCTATTATATTTATGGAATACCTGTTCTACAGGTATTCGAATGAACCATTTGACCGATTTTTCCTTTCTAAAGAAATGGGCGTGTCATTGTATGACAATCATCGTTCTAAAGATAGCTCAAAACGTTCCAGTCAAACGGAAAATTTTACCACTTCAATGCGCTTCATTGTAGATGTTTCAAATGAATAGTTTGAAAGAATAAATTTAAACTTGTCAAGTCGGTAACATACTGTACAGATGGGGCTTGCTTATAACCAGTTGCAGAGTGTGTCATGACTTGACGTAGTGTCATTTGTACAAGTTCAAGATCACTATCAGAAGAACTGTACATTCCTTTACTGTTTTTCTACTGCTGACTCATTGCAAAATGATACGCCTTAAAAGCTTGCTTACAACCTTAGAATGTGGCATGACGTTGACTCAAGGTCATTTTGTCCTTATTCACAGTTCCAGCGGAAGACCTATTCGTTGCTTTTAATGAGTTGGGCTCCAGTTTTAAAAGTTTAAATTTTGATTTAAAATTTACTGAGGTCACAAGAGTGTGCAAGAAGTGGACATTTAACAGAACTTCCTAAATTGTGGTGGAATTTCGTCAATTTTTTTATATTTCTCACTGTGGGAAACAGGGAACTTACCTAGCTGAGATTTTTATACACAAGATTCGTCTGATCGAAGTTTATGAAATAAAATAAACTTAATAGACGGACAAGCTTGTGCTCTATGTTTTCTTAAACAAAATGTGCCGTAAAATCGATGAAAATTGGCATAAAAATGAGAAAATTGAAATCTGACCTTCCTGTGACCTATGTTTATCCCATAACTTAAAACCAATGCTCATTTTGTGGCAGGGGTGACGATTGGTTTTCATTGGCAAGCTGTTGCATCATTCTAAAAGACATCCCAAATTACGGATTAAAAAAGACGTCTTAACCTTCCTTGTCCTTTGATATCAATTTGATATTTTTTTTTACATTTGGTGTCTAATGAAACTGTCAAACCCGTTATTTTTTTTAAAAAATATCAAAATATCTCACAAGAAGAATGCAAAAACATGCCTTTTTGAAATAAGTTCAAATCAAATGGTTCCTCCTGATTCTCTTATACGGTGGCATATTTGTTCAGCTCACGAGTTATGATGAAGAGGTTGCAGAGTCTTAATATATGAGTGTGTAGTTGCTCGAACTACAACACCAAGCCCCATGATTGATTTAACTTGACTCAGATCCATTAGGATAATAGATTGAGTTATCCCGCTTTTGTGCCTCACAATCGTAAACACTGGTCTCGGATTTAAGGAAGCTCTAAACACTGCACACTAGAGAGCTCTATTTATAGGGTAGTTTTATGCAGTTAGAGTGATCTGCCTTTAGAAGTAAGATTTTAAAAATTGTTATTTACAGTTAAATACACAATTTCTTATAGATTAAAATATCTTTAGCATTATATAAGACCAAAAACAAGTATTTGAATTCATTATTTTCATTAATCTTCCCATTGTAAGTAAGGAGCAGTGATTTCTGTGCATAAATAGTCCATTGTCTTTGAACATTTTCTACATTAATATTTCAGCGTTTTGTAACGGCAACTTTTTGAAAATAAACATGCTACCAGTATCGCAAAGAATTGGTCTTTATCGTATAAACTAGAAAGTAAACGTAACACAAAATCTCATTGTAAACGTAAACATTTACATTACTTACTTATACTTAATTTATTTTTTTTTATGCTATTCAACAAAATTTTTATTCCTGATGTTGTTTTTATGAATGTATTTTAACTATGTTGTACAGCGCTTTAGAGTAATTGTGTTTATTATATAAGGCGCTCTATAAATTTTGTACAATAATAATAATAATAATTACACAAGGCATGGTCATACATCGTAGACGTTAAAGTAAACGTTTCACTAGGAATTGTCATTCGTCGTTAACCTTACACGAAGAACAGTCCTTAATCGTAAATGTGAAAAAAAGTAGCACTTGAAATGAGTAAACGTTACAATAGGGATGTTCCTGCATCGCAATTGTGAAAGGAAATGTATCCAGTACATTTGAAAATGTCCTTTTTCACATAAACATTAAAGTAAACGTTAAACTAGGAATTATCCTTTTGGTCAACGTAATGGTCCTTCATCGTAAACTTAAAAACGTTACTCCAGCAATGGTCTTTCATCGTAAGCGTAAAGTTCCACCTGGAATGGCTCTTTGTCGTAAATATATAAAGAATCGTTACACTAAGAATCTGTCCTTCTTCGTAAAATTAAAGGTCAAACTAGAAAATGGTCCCTAAACTTATAATATAGAAGACTTCGCTATAAATGGTCCGTCGTCGTAAGTATAAAAGGAAAGGTTACATTTAAGAATTTAATTTTCCCACTTGATAAATGTAAACGTTACACAAAAAATACTCCTTCATCGTAAACGTAAAAGTAAAAGTTACAATAAGTATAATCCTTTACCTAAACACAAAGACTAACGTAACTCAAGGAGTGGTCCTTCATTTTAAATGTAAATTGATACGTTACATGTCCTTCGTCGTAAACTTCAATTAAAACGCCTCGAAAGGACTCACTTCATCGTGAGTGTAAAAGATAAGCGTAACAATTAATCTAGGAATGGTCTTTCATCGTGAGTATAAATGATATACGTTACGCTAGGAATGATCCTTCAATAATACTCTACGCTTGAAAAGCACTAGGGTATATAGTAATCGGGATGTCCGTCCGATTGTACGTCCGTACGTCTGTTACGCTTTGTAGTACCCATCTTTTATCCGCAACTCCTCTCATACTTCTGAAATAATGAAAATTTTAATGAAACTTTCACAGAATCTTAATTACACATTGCCAGTGTACACCTTCT
This sequence comes from Saccostrea cuccullata, assembly GCF_032062105.1. NCBI lineage: Eukaryota > Metazoa > Mollusca > Bivalvia > Ostreida > Ostreidae > Saccostrea > Saccostrea cuccullata. The sequence continues at coordinate 15,450 of NW_026931047.1, read as the reverse complement.
AATTTACTTTTTGATCCGACACATATTATGGGTTCTTATAGCAAAACATAGACACTGCCACATTATATTCATATGGGGGGTATCATTTACTTAGCTCATTGCTCACAGTACCTCTAGTTTTAAATATAAATTGAAAGGTTACACTTAGAATTGTCCTTCATCGTGAACGTAAATTGAAACATTCTACTTGAATTGGTTCTTCATCGTTGTTATGAAAGGAAATTTACACTAGGAATTGTCCTTTGTGTTAAAATGAAAGATTATACTACGAGAGGTCCTTCGCCGTTAATGTAAATTAATGTTACACTAAAAACTGTCCTTTATCGTAAACCTAAATTGCAACGTCATATTGGGTATAATACAGTCTTTCATCGTAAACCAAAAGTAAATGTATATGTAACCTTCATTAGAAGCGTAAATATTAACGTAACAGTAATAATTGTCCTTCAACGGAAACTTAAAAGTAAACATCACACTTAAGAAATCAGATTTACTTTTAAATTTTCATTAGGATATAACATGAAGGCGGTCATGTGATCAAATCCTGCAAAGCCCAAATATCTGATCACCTCATGCAACATAATGCACCAACGACGTCATTTAAGAATTGTTTTTGTCGTAATCGTAAACTTTACACCAAAAAAAAAAAAAATGGTCCCTCATCGTGAAGGTAAAAGTAAACGTTAAATTAGAAACTGTCCTTCGTCGTGAGGCATCATTTTCGAATATACGATAATTTGAAAAAAAAAATGTCATAAATACATGTGTTTATTGAAATCTGACAAGAGATGGCATAAAAAATTTGCTTGCAGCTAAAGCGGCAGCTGATGCAAATTACAGATCAGCCTTATACAGTGCATTGTATTAAAGGTACTTGGACACAGATTTGAAGTTATTATTTTCTCTATAATATTACGACTTATATATTTTAATAGCATTTCACACAAAAATTAATTAAAAATCTTATTTCATTTAAAAGATATTGAAATTTCAAATTTTTCGGCGGGTTTGATTGACATATCCTTGCACTCTCACAAATTTAATTTTATTCTTAATCCTTAGGAAAAGTGCCAATCTCGTTTTGTATAAATGAAAAATATTAATACTATAATCCAGAAAATTCAGAGTAGACATGTTCGAAAGCAAAACAAACACACAATATATTGTCAGTCCGTGCAGTTGTGGTAAGCAGACTGTGACGATTGAACGCACCCGGTGAATTCTAAGGGGGATCAGACATTATCATATTTTACGTAACTGATAAGCAAAGCTTGTGAATCTGATCCCCCTTCTTGTTTGTTAAATTGTTCACATTTATATCGTCATTTTAATAAATGACATTATTCATCAACATGAAAGTGTTTTATTTGACTTTTACAAAATTAGCAAAAACAAGCTGCGGTGATCTTGCCTATAAGCATTAGAAGACATAAATATAAACAATAACAGAGCTCGAGCCCTGTTTACAAAAACTGTGTACATAACACGAGTGTGCTCGATTTGCTAAACTCTGTACGCATCTCTTAGTTCGGAATGACGATACTTGTGAAGGTGTTTTGCTTTCTAACATTTCTACTCTGAATAAAATTATTTTTCTTGATAAAAGTTTTAATATTTCTCATTAATACACATCAAAATTGCCACTTTTCCTTAGGATTAAGAATAAGGTTAAAATTTGTGAAAGTGCAAGGATGTGTCAATCAAACCCGCCAAAAAATTCAAAGTTTTAAAAACTTTTAAATGAAATAAGATTTTTAATTAATTTTTGTGTGAAATGCTATTAAAATATATAATTCGTGATATTATACAGAAAAAATTAAAAAACATTAACTTCAAATCTGTGTCCAAGTACCTTTAAGTGAATCATAACATATTGAAGAGAAAGTTGCATAAAACTACAGAACATGAATACCGAGTAAATATATAATTAATGAATTTAAGTTTAGACAATTTCAAGAAGTATTGTTAGCTCTCTTGGAGATAATGCCAATTTTCCAATCGTTTTTATTTAAAAAAACATTATACCCCACCCACCCCCAGGGGCTTGAAAGTGGGAGGGTGTGTAGTAATCCTGATGTCCGTCCATCTAGCTGTACGTCCGTCTGTTACGTTTTGGGGTACCCATCTCTTTTCCACAACTCCTCTCATACCACTGAATGAAATTTAATGAGACTTTCAAAGAATCTTTATAACAAAATGTCATTGTGCACCTCTAATTTTATTTTTTGATTCGACACATATTTTGGGTTTCCCATAGCAAAACATGGACACTGCCATTATATTCATATGGGAGGCGGGGTATCATTTAATGGGCTCATTGCTCACAGTACCTCTAGTTTCGGTTGGGCATGCTGACCAGCCTCAGCAGATGATTAACAGCGGTTAGATACACTACAACATTCACATAAAATTATACAAATCTGAAATGACAAGAGATACATGTATGTCTGCTTTATACTTTATACTCTTCTGTGGCTGTCTGTAAACCATAAGAATTATACAAAGTACATGCAAGATACATACTAGACATATTTGCTTACGTTGATTAGGATATACTCTCGTTTTTCGACAGAGCTCTTGAAACAACTAAAAAGATTCATCATTAGGTATATTTGTATATTCTGGCGGAAAGTAAACAGCATGGTTTTAATGTGAGAAATGATTATCAAATTGGGAATAATAATCTGTTTTGCCCACATGTTCAGTCAGTCTTTGATACCCTAGACAATGAGAAATACTAAGGCATTTGTCAGCTGTTGCTATTAGGCAGTTAAAACGGACTTAATAGAGTCCAAAAACAACAAATATATTAATTGCCTACCGTAACTTATACCTCAAAGCGGTTTCTCTTGTCATTATTGTGAAATTTAGATGAATAATTATGGACAATAACGGAACTCTTGTTCTAGTCAATGACAGTGACATCGATTTTCGCTAAATTTGATAGGGAGGGTATTTGCCGTTGAAAATGACAAAGATTAATTTTTCGTTATTAATTTCAAGGTTTCATTAAGTCAAATGTTTTATGTTTGCAAAGGAGAAGATAACTATTCCTATAAGAAATTCCTGTCCCTTTTCGCAGAGGTACAACATACATTAGGACTCGGAATTACAGTTCAAAACATGTTGTATTCGAGCATGTGAGTGTCATTAAGGACATATAGATTTCTAGAAGGTAGTTACAGACGAAGACTTTGCACATATTCTTTGTGTATCAATACAGCAAAGCAGCCAAAGATAATGATGCATATAGATCAAAGGAGGTCATATCATTATGACACGTAAACAACCATATGTGCTAAATCCCTTCTCTATTTTAGAAAACTTGGCCACTATACTGAACTTTTTAATAGTGAATATATACATGTACATACAATGTATCCAGCATTTATTTTTAGTTTTAGGACTCGAGTTTCTCGTTTATTTACACAGCTCTTACGGGTAATGTAGTGATTCTTGAAGAATATTTTTTGGATTTTTTTGGGGGGGGAATTCGGATTTGCATATATTCAACAGCAAATATTACATAGCTGTGTTATTTTTAATTTACACAGTTTGGCAAAATCCAACTGATGTTTTAGTCCAAAAGTTGCAGCGGAATTTTAATAAGTAAATAAAAGGAGAGGCCCAGGGGCTTAGGAAAAAGCAGAAATCAGATCAGTTTTGAAAAGGTTAAATATAAAAGTGGTTTGCAGGGGATGATTTGAACAAACTTGGATCTACACAAAATTAGGATGCTTTAGATTAAAATAACACATAATGCTTTTGCTGTTCTTAGAAAAAAATTATCCCTTTGTATAACTATGTTCCTCTTCTATGGCCCCTCTGTTATCCTGGGAGTCATGATTTGAACAAACCTTAATAAACACTTGTCTATCTAAGGGCGCTTTCATTTAAACATAATTAATTATGGCTTTGTTTTATAGCGAAGAAGATTTAAAAAAAGATTTTTTTATATATACTGACATGTAGAATTTCCATTTTGGTCAACCTTAATCCCAGGGTCATGATTTGAACAAACTTCATATGAAACCATGATTGAATATGATCAATCATGGCATTGCTGTTCTTGAGAAAATTTTGAAAAAAAAAATCCTAAATATATGTTCCTCTGTAAAATTTTGATCATCCATTGTGTCTCCACCCTACGCCTGGTCATGATTTGAACAAAATTGAATCTTCACTAACTGAGGATGCTTCCATATACACTGTAAATATGATCAATCATGAATTTGGTGTTTTGGAGAAGATTTTAAAAGATTTTTCTAATATATTCCTATGTAAAATTTCAATCCACCATTTTGTTCCCGCCCTTCCCCCAGGGAGTCACGATTTGAACTTATAAAAATCTACACCACCAGAGGATGATTTAACATCATAGTTTCATCATATTTCCTGACCCAGTGGTTCTTGAGAAGAAAAATTTTAAAATATGCCATTGATTTTACTAATTTGTAATTATGTCCCATTGGAAGAGGTCGTGGCCCTTCATCTGAACAAACTTTAATTCCCTTCACCCAAGGATACTCTGTGCCAAGTTTATTTGAAATTGGCCCATTGGTTCTTGAGAAGAAGATAAAATAATGAAAAGTTTACAACGACGATAACGACAGACAACGGACAAATTTTGATCTAAAAAAAGCTCACTTGAGCCTTTGGCTTCTGATGAGTAATAAGTCTTGCCCCCAAACAATGGACTATTCAGGGTAGTCCTAAACCATAGCAAAAATTCAATCCCTATAGATAGAAACTTCTTTTACATAAAAAATGAGAAAAGTCTTCAGATCAAACAATGTGAATTACAAGTATTGAACGATTTAATCTATAGATTCTGCAGAAATGGAAATTCCAAATTCCAAGAAAACAAAATTGAAATATCTAAGAGAGAAACTGGGATTTTGGATGTACATGTACAAATAAAAAACCAAAAAAACGATTATAAAGAAAAGCCAATATGATAACGATGCCCGATCATAATTTTAAAAAAGTAGTATTTAATCAGGCACATTTTGCTACTTTGAAATAATTGGAGCGAATGCTAGTCATTTTTTTAAAAATCTGAAATAATGGAACCAGTGTATATTTCCCTAACAAAAAATACTAAAGTTAACTATAGTTTTTTACTTTAGTAAATCAAAGTGTCAAAGTTACCAATATATTGAATCAAAGTTTCAAAGTGATCACTGTAGTGTCAAAGTGAACACTATAGTAAATCCAAGGTTTCAAAGTGAATGCTTTAGTGTCATAGTTTTCTCTAGTAAATCAAAGTTATCATTTTCGTAAATCAAAGTTTGTACTATAGTAAATCAAAGTTTACATAGTAATTACTATTGTATATTAAAGTTTAAGGTTATCCGATCCTCAGGTTCTGAAAATCAGGCATTGAGTAATTGAAAATGCACACAAAGATGTCTCTAAATTCTCAAAGTAAAATGTATTTACCCACGGTGTTTCTTTAAACTTCATCTTTAAAGTTAATCATGTTATATAGGGAAAATTAGTAAATTTCAAATAATTTTTCAGGAAATGTGATTAGAACTACCTACTGCATATTTTTTAATTGATAATTGAACAAGAAATACATTTTTGGAATAAAAATCATAGGTATCCAGACTTTTAAAGAAAATTGCATGATTTTTATACTTATTCGGTACTTTACTTTCGCCTACTTACTTCCATTGTTTCATAATGCATAGTGTATGAATTGTTTCCTTTCAAAGAAAGACACCGTAAATCACTTCTTATGTCAAATCATGCTTATAAACATTGGTAACTAAGGCTAAATTAAAAAAAAAAAAACTTTGATTTTTTTAAATATGCAAGTTTTACTTAGTTTTATGAGGTACAAATGTCAACTTTTTTAAAACCGTTTGTTAAAACTTTAAAGAACATTGAATCATACGTAGAGGCATAAAATGAAAATTGTTGCATGAAAAAAATTTGATTTCAAGCTTTATTTTAAGACTTTTTGAATTAAATTATAAATTAAAGAGTTATCCTTCCTGGCTGAGGATCGGATATCCTTAAATAGTTATCACATAAGAAAATCAAAGTATCAAAGGTATCTTTATAGTAAATAAGAGTGTCAAAGTTATCACTATAGTAATTCAAAGTTTTCAAAGTTATCACTATAGTTAACTAGAGAATTTTTTGTTAGGGTAAACAGAATACTTCAAAATATGTCCCTTCGTATCGAAAACAATGTGAGGGAAAATAGAATTTTTTTGTACATAAAAGTTTTTTTTTTCAAAAATGCTAAACAAACAAAATACTGGTTATATATCGTTAGTGGATGTACATATGTAGGTCTAAGAATCTACTCAATTTGACAATTTGAATGTGAAAGCCTATTTTCCAAATGTGAAAGTAAACAATTTTACAGAATTTCAAATGACAATCCACGAACTTGTAATGATGAGAGGAACATCGCCACTAAGAATAGATGCACGTGTTCCAGCAGCATTGTATGTAGGGCAACTGAAATTGCACAAGACGAATTCTTTTTTTTTTTTTTTGATGTGGACTTTATCAAAATAAATCTTTTTGTACAAATCAGTATAAGGAGAAATTCTAACTAATAAAATGCAACTGTGTACATTGTGTACAAGAAAAACAAACCTTTAACACGAACCAATTCTGTAAATTAAGTAATTAAAGCAAAGATTTGGAATATTATTGTTTGACATTGATGCAAAGAAAAGGGGGCATGTGGAATACAAGAGACGGCATCACTTGCATGCATAATAGTTAAAATCAGGAAACATTGCTCATTATCGTCAAAACGGAAACATTTTTTCGTTGAACTGAAAACAGCAGCTAATTTATTATAAAAAGGGATGGATCTCCAATCTTGAAAAGAATGTCAACAATTACACTAAAATTTTGTCTGTCAAGTGAGAAACTACTCAAAGCACCTTTCACGTTTACAAAATCCAAAGTGTTTTCTGAGAGCTGGAATGCCAAACTGAGCAATCAAATATTCAGTCACATCAACAAGCTATTAGTCCACTCAAACTGGACTGAAGACAGACTATTCTCATGTTACAGATTATGTCAGTTGGAAACGAACCCACTGGCAGTAGCAACAGATCGAGAAGACATCTTTTGCCTTCCCTTCTTTTAATCGAATACCGAGGTGTCTAGCCAAGGGGGAATCTGACTCATGTAATTTTGACTCCAATATGACAGATCCATGCATTTATACTATCAATACTACATGTATCATACCCTTCTGGATCCGACACCAAAAGATCTAATCCTTGCGCTCCTTCAAGCTGACTTGCTTCTCACTTACTTGTTACTCATTTATCGCACTGCATGATAAGTATGTTCTGGTTTCAGCTGACAAAAGGTGAAACAATATACTACTACATGTAATATTTGTCTGCACGGTTGTTCATCAAGCTTGCATTATAGAAGACCTTAGTTAAATTCTACATCTAGTTTTCCAAACTATACTCATAGTCCGCTTTTCAAAAGATGAAATTCTTCAAAATCATCTTTCTTTAGTGAATACCTTTAACATTCCATGACCAGTTAATGGAAATGAGTTTGATTATTGCACTGGATTCCAAAAATTAATAAAAAATCCTCATAACATCAGGGTCCAATCAAGGCCCCTTTCTGACTCATCACCAAATATTAATTGCTGTGAAGGATAAACTTCAGATGTATTGTGCAACAATACATTTAAAAAGTGTTGTAAATTAAATGTTGATTCTAAAGAAAATAAATAAATTTTAGAAAAACTTAAAATCTCAGAACTTTTTTAAATTTCAATGGATCAAAACCTTCGACTTTTTTAAAACGCTTTATACGATAAATTTTCGAGGGCTTTTGGACATCAAACACAACATCTTTCTCCATAAAATATTGATGAAACTCGTAAATTTTTATATTATGTGACTGGTTATTTACAAAATTTCTTATTAAAAATCACTAAAATGATATTCGGAAATTGGACACAAAGTGCTAGAACATGATTGCCAAACAATAACAAACATGTATAGTTCTAACTATTTCAGATTTATGATACAAGTATAAGGAAGGTTTCTGACAAGCTACTTTCAATAAAGAAAATAAACTCTATGTCATTGATTATATTTTAATTAAATTACCTTTAAAGAAAAACTATAACAATTTTTAACAGGAATGAATCTACACTGCTTACTAGTTTTTGAAAAAGGTTTTTAAGCCAAGTCCGGTCGCTGGATGTTGCTTCATGCTCATTTTTTTTGCTTTGATCTCGAGGCATTCCATGCTAAATTTCTTTGTCACTTTTGATTGGAGTGGGTATTCATATGGACTGTATACCAATTTCTTTCACAAATAGAATTTACCTTCGCAAACGTACCAAAGAATCAGCTAACTCGGCCATTAGTAAAGTGGACATATGAATATTCTGAGTAATTGCATGTTATACATTACGATGATGTGAAATCATATCATATATATCATTTTCGAGAATCTTCACCAAAAAAAAAAAAGAACAAGAAAAGAAGATATTTCTTGCAAAGGAAAAACTTGAAGATGATAGAGCAAATCACGACACGAAATGAAACTAATAAAGAATAAAAGAAAGACAAAAGAAAGTGATCTGCAGGAGAACTATGCCAATACAACCTAGAGTCTTTAAAGCAAGTTGTTTTTCCATCAAAAGCACAATTCTAATATCATTGAAAAATACTCTGATAATGATTTCAAAATGTAGCCATAATTCGAACCTGCAATGCTCTTTATCGCTTGTAATTCATTAGCTTGGGACAAATATTGTCATGATTACTGTAAGATGAAGATGCATCGAACGAAAACAAGTCGTTAAGATATAATTGATCAGAGATTCCGTCGTTAATGGACGTCATCCGGTTAAACAGCGATCTATAGAGCAAGGTCGGCAAAAACCATTAAATTTTTGATTTTGAGTCAATTTTTTTTTCTTTAAAAAACATTTTCAAAAGTTTTTTTTGATAAGAAATTCGAAGTTGTTTGTGCAGATATGAATGTTGTTGCAATTCCAGTGAACAGTATCGTGTGTTGATTTTGACAATTTGAAGAAGAAAAAAAATAACAATTTGTTCCATTCTGTACTTATTATCATTTTAAAAACGGCAATATATGATATTTTTAAGACAAAGCATTTTTTTTTTTTAAGGTTAAAATATTCATTAGAGTTCTCAATAAATGTAGCTTTATGCAAGCTTATCTTTTAAAAAGATAGATGAGCTAGCGCTGTACTCATTGTAAACAATGGAGTAGTTTCTCGAACATTTGTATATTGTGCTGAATCGATGGGTCTCAGTTTACATGTAGAACGGTTAAAATCAAAATGGCTTTAAATCGACAATTTAGTATCACTATACTTTGAGCAATATCTAATTTACTGTGATTTAAGATACCGAGATATAAGATAATTTTTTTCGGTAGAACCAATAAGCAACAAGTTAAAATAATCCAATGGGTGTACTTTCTATAGTGCAATCGCATCTTCTCGATCTGAAATTTCTGAGAAGTTGTGAAAATGTTACGTTACTTCAGGTTTAAAAAAAAATTGTTCAATATGGAGACGCCACCACTGGCCGGTGGAGAGCTGCAAATTTAATTATGTCCTAAGCTCGGCACTCGGGACCACTGAGGGATCTTTTTCGTATCAGCGCCTACTGCGTTTCGGGACTCGGGTTTTTACGGTCTCATCCGAAGGACCGAACTCCACGTCCAACAATGGATTGAATAAGAGAATTATGGACGACTATTCATTTTTACTGTATCATTATACAAAAAGAACATTTTAGTATAAATGGCAATGACATGTAAATAATAATAGATAAAAAGGAAGGTCAGAGACAAAAATAACTCATGTTCCTCAAAGATCAAGAAGCATTAGAGGGAAGAGGGAATGAGATGGGATTATTAATACATGTAGTGCTGAAAAAGTATATTGTTCATTCTGCATGGTGATAGTGACATCGACGGGCAAGTAGATCTACTTAATGAGCTGTTACAGAGCACAAGACTGATATTATTTTGTCGATCCCTGATCATCCGAGCTATATTTCTCTAGCTTTTGGCCAAAATAGCTGCAATGAAATACTAGTTTATGGAGATAACGAACAGCATTCAAGCTCAAAAGTCCATAAAACAAATTAAAGCAGGGCAAACACGGATCTTCGAAACATCAGAGGTGGGATCAGGTTCCATGGAGGAGTGAACATCCCTTGTTGACCGGTCCCGGTCTGTGTTCTCCTTGTCATGATCGGAAAATAACGAAAATCCGTCGTCAATTCAATGTGTTTATAATAGACTTACATGTACAATTATTTTGAAAAACGTAAGTCAGCATTTGACTCAATGATAAATTGTATTTGCTGACAAAGTCAGTATATCAACCATAGAACTTGCGAAATGATAACTTTAAACGAGACTGTTGATATTTTTATTTCATAAACTTGTTTTAAATAATTTATTTTGTTTTAGAAATTGTACATACGTAGAGCATGTTCTTGCGTATTTAATCAACTGAGAAATATACACTCTGTATGCAGGTGACAAAGGTATACATGTACATGTATTGCTGCATAAATGAGGGAAGTTATCATAGAGCTTGGTTGTTAGATTACCATTAAGTTAAATATTAAAATACGAAACAGATGTGTCACACTCTGCAAATATCAGATAATTTTGTTTTCTTTAAAACTTGTATGCATCCTTTACATTGGTGTATTTTATACTAAGGTGACCGTTTAAGCCCTTGTGTCTCATTACATCAGTAGCACAGTTTGTCCATCCATTTAAGAAAGAAACCTGTATGAAAGCCGCCAAAAGATAGCGATAGCAGACTCCGCCCCACCATAATTTCTTACCACACCCAACTGCAACAATTAAAATGAAACGTGAAACACTTACGTATTTGGATTATTTCAAATTTGCCTTATATTTTTCGTCATTAGACAAGATTGTGCATTTCCCCTCTGTTTTCTTCATTAGGCAAATAGTGGATGATATTTGAACCACTAATGAGATTGTTAGCATAGTGATGCTTTTTTAATGATGCATCATCAAACATTAACAAAACTATTCACTAATGTTACATTTTATCGGTGCACAACTGATTTCGTTATGCGTTGAGTATATGCATGTAACACGTGGATCAAACTGCTCTATTGTTTTCTGAAACAATCATTTATAATGACAACGAAAACAAATGGGAGTAGCTACAGGCCTTTCATTATATACATCCAACATGTTACTGGCTACACTGAAACATTGTCAGTATAACTCGTCTGAGTATACTTGCCAGATGAAGAAACAGTGACATTTTGGTAAGTTATTTATATAGATTTTTTTTTATAATTATGAGGGTAAACGATACACAATATAACACGCGGATATATATTTTTTCAGCCTGCACTCACTTTAGCAGGTTCTTGTGAAGTTTTAAATCAATATCTTATGTGAATGATTAAAATGAAACGTGTGAATTTTTTTTTTTGATTTGTAATTTTTTTTTATCATTATTAAAGTTTTTTTTTTTGAAAAATAGGAATACTTCATCTATTTCTATGGTCTACAATGTGGGAGAGTCACTCCATAAACATAAAAATATCAGTGTTAGTTTAGCAGTTCGTCACGGAGCAAACACAAAAATTGTGATGTAAGTAAACTTAAATACAGTAGACGGTTGAACAAATAATATATTTAATGTTATTTGTACCAAAAATGTGAACGATTATCCTAGCTCGTGTTACAATAAAAATTGATATAAATTTGTCCGATAATTTGCTGAATTCCCTCAACCTATCATCATTAAGAAATACTTAAATTGAAAACCAGAAAGGTCATCATGAAAAAGTAATGGGTTTTCACAATAGCAAAATGTCTCTTCTTGTAAATCGACAAAAATATTCTTTAGAGATTGGCTTTTCGAACACTTTACTCACTTAGATCTGTCCCTTGATGAACACAATAATACAAAATTCTTGACTTGTACAATCATATAGTTAATGAAAAATTTGACAAAACAACAAGATGCCATGAACAACAAAACATTATTGCATTTTTGTACATACATGTATATACATATAAACATAAAGTGATAATTATACTTGCAATTAGTATCATTATTAATTTGTAGTATTAACATTTCAACAGTGAAATATCGTACTTTATTTATCGAATAAATGTGTGAAATATAAGGAAGGGGTTGTATTTGAAATACAAAGCAAAATTTGGTAATCTGAAGGTAATATTCACTGAAAAATTTATCGTCTAGTACATGTACATGTATAAGAAGAAATTTTACTCGTGCCTTGCATTTAAGAAAAAAAGTTACTCTTAAAATTTCTGATGCTCTAACAAATTTTAAGAGTTTGTTTTTCCTCTTTATTTTATGTGATTACTATTATTTTTAGATAATTCTTTCTTGGCCATAAAAATGCAAGAAAAACGATATTGGTCCTATGAACAATTTATCGAGTATTTTGTGATATAATGGTCAAATTTGACTGATAATAACTTCTTATGTTTGTAGCAAGTATTTAGAATGGTCAAAATTTGTAGGATGAAATGGATTGAGGGACATGGCAATCACTTAATACAATAGAAAGACAGATTTTGAGTGGATTTGTATAAAATAAGCATTAATGTCAAAGTGAGAAGTACGATATTCATAGATAGTCCCTGCATCAATTGTCATGGGTATTTTCTATGACGTGTCGAATGGGTTCTTAAGGCCTTAGTGTATATTCCGATATCATCAATCTATAAATTCAAGTTCTCTTGAGAAATATTCGTGGTTCTGGATAACAACTTTGTCGAATGTACAACTCAAGGTATCTGGCACAGCCACAAAAATCGGCGTTCACCGAAAACTGATAAAACTTCAGTATTTCACAAGCTCCAAAATTAAATGGAGTTATCTAAAAAAAATTAAATCTCGAACGAAACAGTCCCCTATGCAGAAAAACACATGAAAAAATTCATGAAACTTTATACATTGGTACTTTGTACCAAAGCAAAAATTATATCTTTCCACGATAAGAAATAGTTACATGTAAAGCACAACTGCATGTCGTTCTTTACGACAAAGATGTGGTTTACATTCCAAAGAAAAAAAGCACATCTCTCTGTTCTTTGATAATCAAATTACTATTAACTATTTACTGGTCCTAATGAGTTTCTCAGATTAATGGTACTTGACGGTAGGAAAACAAGAAAAGAGTATTGCTGCATTGTTCTCCAACAAAGTATCTTTTACTAATTAACAAATTTCATTTGTCTATGAGGGCATTGCCATGGACTTATTAATATGAATTTATAATAATTCAATAATTATTAACCGACAAAAGCTAAATGTTGCACTCATTAATTTAGGCGCCATTGCAGATTTGATTACCAATTTCAAGTAAGATTGATTGGCGATTTTTTTAATGGTCATTTTGCAGGCGATTTGAGTAAATAAGTTTAAGATTTCAAGCCATAAAGTTCCAAAATTTTCTTTATAATAAGCTAAAAGGTCGATGGAGAAGAAAAAGCAATGCGATAGATACATGGATGTTTTCCATATGAGATTTTGTTACACTTTTTTCACTTTTTTATGCAAACAAATTCCAGTCAATCAGAAGGCGTTAAAATCAGTGAAGTCATGTCAAATCCTATTTTACTGGTATTTTAACATTGAAATTTTTTTCATTAAAAAATTACACCGTATTTGATACATCTGTTTTAAATACAACTTTTTATTTCTTTTGCTAAAAATGTTTCAAACTCATTGATTTTTAGATAGAGACTTCTATTTGTTTTCGAATCATCCCTCATTTATCTCACCATCCAATGCAAATGGTTCTCACAACGGGCAGCGGATTATGACTTTTAACAGTGATAGAAAAACTGCCTCTATCATCAGGGGTCGTTTGGAGATGTAATGCCTCGTTTTCATGGAGGATTGAAAAAAAGATGCGACAAACAGGTTGGTTTTTTCAAACATTGTTTTATCTTTGATTTTTTATCATAAAAATATTAAAAAGCCTCAAAAAATCGTTATAATCGTTCATTTATTCAAGAGAAATTATATGACAAATTTCACTCATGATAATTTTTTTTAATGGCAATTCTTTATAGCCTTATATTGCATTCAGGCATAAAACACTCTACAGTGTAAAGCAGAATTTAACTCTGCCAATTGAACAAATGTTACATATATAATAGAAGGCTATTATAGAGCAATTTTGGTAATAATACTTACACAATCTAAAATTTCAGTTCTACTGATGGAACCACATTGAATAGCATTTCCTGAGGTGGTATGTCATCATGGCAAACAAAGCTCTACTTGTTCTGTTGTGGACATCAGCGATAGTGGATTGTTTGCTTGGAAGCTTGTATACTAGTCATACTAATATGACAAATTTGCTCATTCAGTACACGGACTACTGTGGTAGTGATTCGGTCTGCTCTACCATGAACATGCAGAGTAATTCTAACACTAATTATTCCACTGCAAATATATGCCCAAGATGTTCTTGTACGCAAGATTGTGAAATAAATGACCAATGCTGCCCAGATAAATCTCTAAGTACCTGTGTGAAAACAACATACCTTGTGAAGGGACAAAGATTCATAGGAAATGATGAATTCAAGATGATAACGTTTTGTCCGGAAGAAAATAATAGATGGCCTAAAAATAGCTGCTTTGTACCCATTGATGAGACTAATTTTGTTCAACAGATGCCCGTTTATTCAGTTATCACAAACAGGACGTATATAAATATCCAGTGTTCTAAATGTCACGGAGAAAAGGAAGTCATTCAATGGCCTTTCTCCTTTTCTTGTCCATTTCTGAAATTAAACATATATTTCTATTCTGATATTGGCAAATTATGGAATGCTATTAAAAGAAATAATTGTACAATAGAGTATTCACCTTTACCAGGCTTTCATACTATTCCCTGTAAAAAGCAGTCTCTGATTCGAGAATGTAATATCACTGGCTACTGGGACGACTATGACGCTGATATCGAAAACGCCTGTAAAAACTACGATACCCGCTACGGACTTTTTCAGAATGTTTTCTGCTTTCTCTGCAATACAGGGACTGAACAAAGACATAACAAAGATAAGTCCATCGAGAATGCACACAATCAACAAAATATTAACCAATACACAGATAGAAACACCGACGAAAGCTTTTTAGAATCAGGCAAAGCAATTAGCAAACGAAGATTTCAATTAACCAATACTGAAGTTCAAGTATCAGAAGAATATTATTTTAAGAACAAAAAATATTCTGCAGTTGTCGAATTTCTTTCATGGGATATAGTAAGCAATGTTGAACAGTTGTTGTCCACGCAGACTTCTACCAATGAAACACGAGTGTCAGAAGCGCCTGTGAACTTGTCTGCTTTGTACGAAGAATTTGTAAGATCTGGTGGGTACCACGATTGGTGCCAAGATAATCAT
>NW_026931046.1:0-44941 GCF_032062105.1 Saccostrea cuccullata | reverse complement strand
TACTATGTAACTATTTAAAAGGGTTTTAACATAAAAAATCAAAATGTTTAAAATCTTCCTGTAGGGATTCATGTGCTAAATTTTGGATACATTGTTCATTCACAAGTCCGGCTATTTTTTTTTTAAGAAGGATATGGAATAAAACAGTATTTAATCTCAAAGTCCATAAAATAATGCAAAATAAGAGCAGAGAAAACACGCCCCATCAGAGGTAGGATCAGGTGCCATGGAGGAGTGAGCGTCCCCTGCCGACCGATCACATCCGCCGTGTGCCTCTTTTTATGATCAGAAATAACGGAAAAAATCGGTCATCAATGCAGTGTATAAATAATGGACTAACAATTGGTATGAGAAAAGTCAGTCAGCATTTAACTCAATGATAAATTGTACGAGGGTTGTCCAAAATGTTCGTGGACAATGGCGTTAATGTTAAAACAAATGATTTACTTTCTTTTAGATATTAGTAATATTTTTTTTAAAAAATCGGGTCTTCAAAGATCGCGGATTGTACACACGGATCAGTCTGACGTTAAGCTAATTTCATTAGAACGTCAAACATTTGGATTTTGACTTAACATATGTTCATGGACACACACTTCATTTCTTTTTTTTTTTATAGCGCAACGCACTTCCTAATGCTAGCAATAATCTTCAAGCATAGATTATATTTTATTTAATTCAAAACAATGCTAAAAAAATTTACGAGAGTCGTCTAAATATACAGTTTGTATACACAAACTGCACATCCAAGTCCGACGCTTCTCTAGATTTATAACAACGTCATGAATAGAAATCTTCATTTTCAGTAAATAGAATTTTTAAAAAAATTCTTGTAGTGTCTTCGGATTTGTACACATAGTTGAAAAGATCATATATAGCAATCTAAAATTGATACACTAAATATATATCAATAATTGTGAATTGTTTTAACAAATGTTTTGTCTCTAAGTAGTTTCAACCGTATAAAAACTTATTTTTTGATCGGACACTGACCCGTGCGTACGGCCGACGTCGCTTTTTTGTCGAGTTTTGACATATATTTGTTAGGGTTTTTGTTTAGTATTTGTACTGTCTATATAGTAAGCGATTCTTAAGATATCATAAAATGATTATAACCTCTTTATTTGTGCCACATAAAATTTTTTTGATATACAAAAGATTCATATAGGACCATTTATTTTAACAAAAACGTCATTGTCCACGAACTTTTTGGACAGCCCTCGTATTTGCTGACAAGGTCATTGTATCGACCATAGAACTTACGAAATGATGACTTTAAACAAGTCTGCTGATATTCTTGTTTCCTCCATTTGCTTGTCAATAATTTACCTCGTTTTAGAAATTGTTCATACAGTGGCTGCAACGTTATTGACGACAACTTACACGAACGATCACGTCACACGAACGATTCCGCACGATTAACGCAAGATTATACATATTACACGAACGATCCCTTACGCACACGATTCTACACGTTACACGATCTTACATGATTGTTAACGCAAATGCAAGATACTTCACTTAAAATAGTTCAAAATATTTAGGACTCCCTATTTTCAAAACGAAATACGGCTTGATACTAAATTTAGATTTTAAAGAATTATCAATATTATTTCATAGACTTTGATAAAAAATAATGGAAATGGATATTTCTGTAATTAAATACATGTAAGACTTGATATTTTAGATTATTAATAATTAATTAGGTAATTCTCTACCAAACAAAACGGACTTTTTTATCAGAAGATGTACAGGAAGATATGTGGCCCGTAAAATTTGATTGAATTGGATTTTTTGATTTGCAGAAAGGTAGCTGCAGATCTGTAGCGTTATGGTTTTATATATTTGTCTTTGACCATAACGCTACAGATCGATAGTGAAAAAAAGTGCAATTATGCGCAATATTTTTTGCGCTTTTTGGGGAGAATTTATCCACTTTTCAGCATTGGTCTATCAACTACCCTTTAACTCCTAATTCTAGACATATTTTGTAGACAATATATATAGTTTATCCACCTCCCAACCATTTATAGTGTTCTCTACAGGCAATAAACTCGCTTGAAGTGAATTTTCAGTTATCTAACAAATTATTTTAATCAAGCCCAGTTTATCACTTGAAGAGAAGACTATAAAGGGTTGGGAAAATCGATAAAATACATAGATTAGTTAAATAATGTGTCTAGAATTAGGAGCTGAAAGGTAGTTAATTGACCGATGCTGGAAAGTGGAGAAATTCTCCCTAAAAGAGCGCAAAAAATATTGTGCCCTAAATTGCACTTTTTTTGCACTACCGGATCTGTAGCGTTATGGTCAAAGTCACATATATAAAACCATAACGCTACAGATCTGCAGCTAGCAGAAAGGGGGATGCGATCGAAAAATATGACAGCATGGAATGACTTGAATTACAATTATATCCGTATGTTTCCATTGATTCAATGTTCGTGAATCTTTAAAAATGAATTTGCCAAATATTAAACTGTTTCTATTTGCAGAAATTAAACAATTAATTAAATTTAAGCTCCAGAGATAAACACAGATAAACAAAACCCCGAAAATCATGTCGTGTGCATGTAAATTCGTCGAATAAACATTTATGTTCACATTAAGTAATCTTTATTTATTAGTAAAAATATCTATTTTTGATGTATTGATTTTTAAAATATTTTGACCATTGACCACAAAAAGGGAAATGCTTGTTGTATTAAAAACATTCCGATAAAAAACTTACAAAACGAAATTAACACGTTTCTAATCGCACGATCGCGCACGATTAAAACCGCAATCGATTGAATCTGATACACGACGATCTCGAACATTACATGAACGATAAGGCACGATACACGAACGATTCTACACGATTGGTTTGTCAACATTTACGGTGCAGCCACTGTATCTCAGTTGATTCGATACGCAAGAGCATGCTCTACCATGTTATAAGTACGAACAATTTCTAAAACGAGGTAAATTATTGACAAGCACGTTGATGAAGAGGGATATGGAGATAACAAACAGTATTCAATCTCAACGTCCAATAAATAATTTGAAGCAAGAATATCAGCAGACTCGTTTAAAGGCATCATTTTGTAAGCTCTATGGTAGAAACAGTGACTTTTTCAGCAAATTCAATTTATTATTGAGTCAAATGATGATTGAAATTTTTCATACCAATCGTTACTTCTTTTTTAAAAACTGAATTGACGACAGATTTTTCCGTTATTTCACGATCATGACAATGAGCACACAGCTGGTGTGACCGGTCGGCAGGGGATGCTCACTCCTCCATGGCACCTGATCCCACCTCTGATGTTTCGCAGGTCCGTGTTTTCTCTGCTCCTGTTTTGTTTTGTTTTATGGACTTTGATATTGAATACTGTTCATTATCTCCATATCCTTCCCTTACTAACACCATGACAGTATGCTTGATGGAGAGTGCTAACATTTTGTGTGCTGATTATAATTTTACTATCGATTGGATGCTTTATTTCAATGGAATCGATAACAGTTTGCGATAAACCAAAACAACAATATCTTGATAAACTGGCCCAATCACATTGAATGATTGTTCACAAGTGCGGCATTTGTACTCAACAGCAACACGTGGTCTGTCATAGCCCGTTTTCGCCAAACAGGTCGAGGAAACTACGTTA
This sequence comes from Saccostrea cuccullata, assembly GCF_032062105.1. NCBI lineage: Eukaryota > Metazoa > Mollusca > Bivalvia > Ostreida > Ostreidae > Saccostrea > Saccostrea cuccullata. Next base: position 41,291 of record NW_026931046.1, on the reverse strand, counting down.
TATGGATATTGTTACGATTGCGCACGGGGTGTCAACAAACAATGGTCCAATCCATTGAATGAGCTGAAATGCATGATGGTCTACCATGTTTATTTTACTACAAACACGGGGGTAGGGAAATTTAGGAAATGCATTTTAAATGACTAAGGAGAGACAGCTAACAGTTCTTTGAATGGTTTTATGAAAAATACGAAGATCAGATACTAATTAAGATTCTCACTGCTACATTAACAAACAAAGTCAGTTTTCCTTGTTAAATAAATTTGAAATACCGCTCACAAATATTATAAGTAAATAAGACTCAAGTTTTTTTTAACTCATATTCGTTAATTTGCCATGTAATTTGTTTAATTAGTTGTTGCTCAGTTATTTATTACTAGAAATCAAAAGCTGCATGTTAAAAAAAAAGGGAAAAAAACCCCAAACCACCTAAATTTCACTTTTTAAAGATTATTTACTTACATAAATCCTTATGACAAATCATAGAACGTGAGAGAAATTTTTTCGAAGTGGTATACATATAAACATTGACAATGTGAGCAGACCACAGAGTTGATTGTTTTTTGGAAATATCATGTGAAATTGACTTTTCACTGACAGTATAGCACGGGGAAAGCTGAAACAAAGGGATTTGTACAATGGAGTGGAGAAAACTCTTTTTATGATAAAAAACCATTCGTATATAAATATGAGAAAGGAAATATAAAAAATGATGTTCATCTTGTAATAAGTTTATAAAATCCTTGGGAAAAAAGCATTTGTTTTTCCAGAGCAATTTTAAAAAAAAGGCCTTTTAGAAAACACAAGTGAAGTATTTTTGTAGTAAACCATAATGCAACTCATTGAGCTATTGGTCATTTTGTAACCAAATTTGTTCCTCACTAAAAATGTAAATTTATTCCGACGTCACAGAAAATAGTTTCACAGATCTGTTTAAAGTTCTGTAGCATGTTTGGTGAGCAATTTGCTTGGTCTATTCCCAGATAAGTGTATACAATTTTTCTGTGCATTTCTTTTCCTAAAATTAAAATCCATGCGTTTTATTAAGTATAAACAGCCTTTACGACCATCATAAAAGTTAAAAAATAGAAAAGGATTACAGGTAAATTGACCTAAAACCACGTGTCTGTGATAAAATATAATATGATAGTAAATCAGCATGTTTTGTTTTTCTGTCATCGGATTGGATAATGGCTATGTGCAAAATAATATAACAGTAACAGTTTAAGGTCTTCTCGGACACGCATATCCCTTTTTCGTACAAGACCCGCCCATTTTCCTGCCATAAAAGAATATATTCTCACAAATCTGGCCCCAATTTAGCTGTGATAGTGTCTATAAAATCAAAGATAATGCAGTATTCCTAATAATTAAGATGTATCTGAACTATTAGAACTATTCAAAAGGCGTCGTGGTTACTCACTCATGTTTGAAAACTACTAACATCATTGTAGAGTAAATGTTAATTGTAATAGAAAAAGTTATGTCACATCATCCTTTAGACATATTCGGTACACTTGACCATTGGGCAGTGGGTGTTCTTTATCGTACCAGTGCCTAGCGACACGGGACCTACGTTTTTGAAGGTCATATTTTTACCTCCAAGCTCGATGTAGTTTTCTACAGGTCGGAGAAAATGATATCAGTCGTTAAATAATGAGTTTTAACAGTTGATGGTTAAAGATTTGACTATTGCCTTTCGCAGCCTTTCGGGACTTTAATGATATCATAGTGAAGACGAATGCACAGCTGGAGTCCATGACTGAATTGAGGTAGAAAGACGCGTGACTTTCATTTCTATACATATATATATATATATATATATATTTTTTTTTTTGCAGAATTGTGGGGTATGAAAACTTCTTCTTTTCTGTGTCTCAAATTTATTATATAACAATGAATTTATTAATAATTTTTACAAATTAAAGACTTGAAAAACCTTTCAAATGAAAGTTCAATGAATAATAAGGTGCTAAAGTTGTTAAATATATCAAATAAAATTGATTTTACAAAGAAACAAGTACTATGTTAGCTTTTATAAAAAAAAAAATAGGAATATAGGAAGCATATAAAAATGATACATCCAAAAAATGAAAAACTGGGAGAATATTCGGTTTAGCAAAACATCCATATTAGTTAAATTGTTTATGTCAATTTGGTTATATCACCTTGTATGCCCTTTAAGTTGGTACAGTATATTTTTGTGCAAAAAGAAAAGCATTCAATCTTTAGAATACTAGGAGGGACCGCACTAATTTTTTTTATTATCAATCTTCAGTAAAAAGGTAATGACCTTGACCCGACCTTGTCTCTAATATAAATTTTATTTCACTGACACCATCACTAATAATATTCTCTTCTTGATTCTGTGAAAATTATTATTAATTTTTAAAAACAAGAAATATGAAAAAAGTCCTACCTTAAAGTTTTAAGGATTAAATTTTGGTTCTTTGATTGATAATTTTTTTAGTAATCAATGTATGATCTTTAGGAACTGCTAAAATGAACAAGTACATATAGCCATAAGAAATTCCATAACCAATTGATACTCATTTCATTAAACAATGTATTTTGAATGTAAACTACATATGATTAACTTCAGATAAATATCACAAATACAGACCTGCTGTGAGATGTCTCCTGTACGCCGTTCTCATGGTGGATCAGTATACTTTTGATGTCAATAAGGAGTCCCACAAAGAAGTGTTGAACAAACTCAGGGAAAGGTATTTCACAGATGTACCTTTATATGATAAAATCAACGTGAAAAGCATTCCTGAAGTAAGGATTGTTAAAGGGGACAGCAGAATCACATTTATATCAAGAAAAGTTAAAGATGACATCATGTATGCGTTTGTCACAGAGTGTTTGGTTCAGGACACAAATCTGGGGGGGTTTATAACAAGGGCGTCACGTGACGTGATATCAGAATACTGCAGATCCTGGGATTATAAAAGGAGTGAGGAAGAGAGATGTCTTTATATCTCAGCAGACCGGAGAAGATGTACGACCTCTTCATAGAAAAACTACAGCTGGACATCATTATACATTGTACTATGTCTGATGAGAATATCCATGAAAAAATAAAAAGTCAGTGTAAGTATATCATGTATATACGAGGGTTGTTCGAAAAGTTCATGGACGATATCAATTCTCGTGATATTATTTACAATAAATTTAAGATACTTGTAATCACAATATCATATGTAAAAATATTTGTTTTGTTAATGTGTTAAAGTTTATTAATACGATGTAACAGAAAAATATTTACTTTATTTTATAATTAACACATTTTGTACCCGCAGAGCACACTGAACGGCAATGTAACGTCAAAACATAGCATCAAGGTCTAAAAAATATACCTATACATTTCACACATATCTACACATTTGAAAACCTTTGTCTAATAATTGATATTTATCATACCCACACTTTCTAAAGAAAGTTCGGGTATATTGTTGTTACTCATGTCCGTCCAGTCCGTCTGTCCGTCCGTTCATCTGTCACACTTTTCCTCCCTGAACCCCCTTTCATTTTACACAATAGCCTAATCATCTTTTGGGAGATGGTTGGTGGTGTCATGTAGAGTTGCAGTAAGGTTTCGGAATTTTGATTTTGCCCCGTGGGGTCAAATGGGGTTCGAAAAATGACGTTTTTATGCAAAAAGCCCCGTCTTCCCTGAACTCCTTCTACTTTTTACATAGTAGCCTTATAATCTTTAGGGAGATGGTTGGTGATGTCATTCAGATGTGCAGTAAAGTTTTGGAATTTTGCCCCGGATCGATATTTTTCGATCCAGATTGACTTTGTTATCAATTTTTAGTATAAATATAACATGGCAGAATATAAATGAAACAATAAATAACTTTTGAATGAAATTTTAACATCCAAACTAACCAAGTGTTGATTTCTTAGTTACAAATCACGGATTTTCGAAGAACGAAAAATGTCGTTTTACGGGATGCAAAAACAAGAAAAGTTGACAGAAGTGTAAATACTATCAAAACAATTTACAAACAAAAATATCCAATGATAATTATGTCTAAGAGATGGTTGATTTAATTTTAATAACCTATGTCACTAAAAGTCTCTCAATAAATACTACATTTTTCATAGTGATTAGTTTTATGAAAATCATTATTTCAATCAACAAGTAATACTTCTATACTTTATGTAGAATCTAAAAGGGATATATTTCTACAATTATTTTGACCAACTGGTTTTATTAATAAAGTCGGCAACAATAGAAGGCACCTGATTCGATACTGATTCGAAACTAGGAAAATAGGGAGGGGGGTTTCTTGTTTTTGACAGCTCTGTACCTGTACCACTCATTTTTGGAAATTCTGGTACCACCTATTAAAAAAGCTTAGAAATACAAATTAAACAACAGCAAAATTTGAAATTCAAAGATGTGGGTTGTGAGTATGACGTAACTAGAAATCGAGTCGTTACTGTTAATAGGACAGTACCATGCACATCGGTGGGGTACAGCGCATTAACAAACATACGCAAAATTTCAATACATAAATTTTATAATATTTAGTCAATCTATCTGTAAGCAAGCAGAAAAAAAATACACACGTATCTGGAAAATATAGTGACCACACGCATTATTATTTCAAACCAGATCAATTAATTTTATACTGATTTTTTTTTTGTATGGGACCGGTATACCAGGGAAGTGGAGAGTTATTGAGTTTGCGCTGAAAAAAATGCAGAGATCGGATTGTCTTCTTAAAATACTAGCGTATATATTATTTTATTTTTAGTTAACTTGGATTTTGTTTTAAAAATTATAACATATTTACTCTGTCTAATCTTATTTTTCAAAACACTCGAACAAAGATAAGACACGGGAGTTTAAAAGAATATCGCTACATTGCAACAAATTCCATCTCACGACTATCGCTGCTTTTCATCTGTCGGGTGCTACATCTTCCGAAATCACAAAACCTTTACTTTGTGATTGAAAATGGCGATTGCACAGAGTATGTGTTCAAAACCATATAATTCACTCACAATGTCGTCAAGTACAAGTAAAATTACGTTGTTTTTTTTTTGTTTGTTTGTTTTGTTTTGTTTTATAAAAAGTTGGAGGGGGGGAGGCATGAAAATTATATTGAAATTAAGGACATAAAGTCACGAGAAACGTTTATTATAGTTCTCTTGTGAAGTTACTAATCCTCTGCAGGATTGTGATAGTTATAGGTTTCTATAGTGAGACTGGAGATGGACTAGTACTGGTGAGGTTTACCCACAACCGCCTGAAGTATGGCCACTCTCAAAACAAAAAACCAAAATCGTTACATAGAACACTTTGTAAAATTCAAAATTGACGGGGAAGTTTTATAATTTTGAAATTTTTTACGCTTTACAATTTTTTTTTATAAAAAAAAAGAGGGGGGGGGGGGATCACCCATACTTCAGGCGCATGTGCAAAATCTTTATCCGGACCGGAAAAATAGAGTGAACAATGTCACGCTATATCTTAAGCTTAACAGGAACTCTTGGGAAAATGCTGAGATAATGAAAGCTATTTTTTTTTATAATGCCCTACGACGAAGATTTTGCTGCTCCGTGGCTTTATGATAAATTATTTTTTATAAATCACCAAAAATTGATATAAATTTACAACATTTTGATATGAAATTTTAAAGACCATATAGGTAAAAAATCGTTTATATTAAATGTGACATTTTGCCGATTATTATGCCATTCAATATTTTTTTCCTGTGCAACCAGTCCACGTAAATTTTGAACGGCCATCGTAATTTCTATAGCAGGATTCTCTTGTTCTTTTATTTAGATTTCGGAAATTAATTTCCAATTTTCCTTTTTATTTAAAATAAGACATGTTCACATGCTGAATATTTAGGGTTTTTTCATAACTTTGATTGAAAGGGGGGGGGGGGGGGGTTACATTTAAAACCACAAGCGGCCACAGAGTTATTTGCTGATCACTTTTAACTTTGCTAATAATTGTTTACATGGTTTCACAGCTGACTATCAATACTCATCTACTAGTTTATTAATAAGTAATCTAACGAACAAAACAATGTATTCTACATAGATGAAAAATGCGCTAAAGTATCGATTTTCATGTTGAACGTTTTTGAATATCTGTTTTTAATTTATTTTAAAAACAAAAATACAACAAAGCATTGCTTCTTGGATTTTCCCCGATTTACTTTATTATTCTCGGATTCTAACTTCGATGACATATCCATGTAGGCAGGCCTTACATATTCTGATTGCTTAGTAATGGGCTCAAACTTAATTGTTTGAATATGTAAACTCAAGTATGTCTTCGAATTTACCCTCAATAACACGGTTCAGCGTTAAAACTATTCATTTTATTCAGTTATTGGCTGTTTATAGAATAGCGCCTATACAGTAATTGTCTCTGATGACGTAGAAAAAGAGCGATAACTCATCGCCCATGTCTATTAATAACGATATTTGAACAGGTATTTTGCGTCTATATCTGGATTTTTTTTTAAACAAACACACCATAAACTTTCATTTAATGTTTTTAATGAATTATAAACATTATTATTAAGATTTAATTTTACCGTACTTGACCTTTAACGTACCTCTCCAGAATATTTCACTGATATGGAGACGTAACTATTGCAGGTGAAGGGCTGCAATTTAGGCCTATGCTCGGCACTCAGGGTTTTTAGCAGGGAGGGATCTTTATCGTGCCACACCTGCTGTGACAGGGGGCCCTTTGGGTTTTAAACGGTTCATCCGAAGGACCGCCCCTTTTAGACGCCTTTTACGTCAAGCAAGGGGTACTGAAGACCATTCTAACCAGATCCCCACGGGGCTTTGAGTTTAATATTCATTTTAGGATTTTCAACCATTTTAAAAGACGTAAAAATTTTAAATTGTTACTTCCCCTCCCCCCTTCCCAGACTTCTGTTTGTTTATGTATGCAAATTTAACTACTTATTTATTCATTAAAAAAAATGTTTATATACACAAATAGTTTAATGTAGCCCATCTCTTTGAATGATTTTCATTCCTAATTCTAGGAGGATAGGTTGACACAAATTCATAACTAAAATGTCAAGCAATCTTATCATTGATGCACTTTTATTTTATTCACTGCAGTCATACGTGAACATTTCCAGTTCATTAGGAGAGTGGGGATGACCTCCAGGGGTTCAAAACCTTTATGCAATTAAATTTAAATAACATATTAACACAAGAAACAAAATTAATTATATTCAAATGGAAAAATGTTTCCTACTATTTAGGAGTCACATGATCATTTGTCATTACAGGGACAGGGATTGGATAGGGAGATCGTCTCCCCCCAATTTTAAGACTATAATATACCGAAGCAAATAGAAATGACTTTTATGCCTTTACCCCAGAAAAAACACCCCACCATAACTTCTTTAATTTTTTTGCTTCTCAGGAAATTCTTGTCTGGAAATCCTCACTCCCAGAAAAAATATTCTGGATCTTTAAAAATGAAGTCTACAAGGGAGATAACTCTTCAGAATGTGAAAATTGTCTATTGTAGCATCTAAAGACCTTTGATCCTTTAAACTTTAACCTAACCATTTGCATTTCAGACTATTTTACCCAAATCTATACCAAAACTTGTAATTACCAAATGTCATTGCACCTGCCAACTTGATGAAATATAGTTCAATTAAGGTTATTCCTCTCTCCTATGATGTCATAGGCTTTTGCAAAAACTGTAAATAGTTTAAATTCATACATAATAGAAAGAAATCTTTTGAAAGAATGCTTTACAACAGGTGTAATGATAAATATTGTTAAGTTAAAGAATTTTTAAAATGCATATTTTCTTTATTTAATCAATTATTCAATCTTTAAAAAAAGTTGACAAGGGCAATAACTCCTTCTACGGTTTCTTCATTCAGGCATTTGGTTTATTGTACTTCTAATGTAAAGTTGCTCTTCTGATATTCACAATTCAAAAGGAATAGGAAGTATTTGGGAACATTCAGCATCAGAATTACGCATTTTAACCAGTTTTTACATATTTTTCACAATACTGTTTGCAAAAAATGTTTGATTTTTTTATGTTGACATACACTTCTGTTTATTTATGTTTTGCATCTTAAATAAATATGGTGGCCTATGCATTTTTAGCAATAATTGGAAAATTCAAATATATCAAATAAAAATAAATGCAGTTTTTGTACTTTGAACAATTAAACCATTGAAATTGTGAGGGTGGAAACACCTTAAAAACAAAATGAAATAATTCCTTCTATACGTACATGCAATGATTTGTACAACACACTGCACGTGCAGTCTAATTAAAAATATGATGGAAAAATAGTACTTAATTATAGTACGTAACGCAAGCCCAATGTGATGCAGGTGTTCAGATACATGCATAGTACAAGAACAAATAAAACTTATCATTTACAAAGATGTTTACTTAAATTTGCCATCTAGGCATATTTTCAAAACAGGCAAATAGAGTGTGTCTGTGTGTGTGTTGATGAAAGAGAGGTGGGGGGCGATTAGATTGATTGGGTATATGGAAACTTTTGAAAAGTCTCTGTCTAATCAAATATCAAAAAACAAAAAGTTTGCACATTTTTAAAAATTCATCAAAAACGCTTTACACATATTTGAATAATATTATTTGTTGTTGATCTATATGAGAAAATAGAATTAAAATGTTTCAATCATGGGCCAAAAATATATAATCCCCCTTTTATCAAACCTAATTTACATAATTAATTAAATTCTATTGTTTAATTTCAGACTGGTAATGAATTAAGAATATGAAATACCTAGAAAATCTCATGGGGCACATGGTCACCTGAGCATATTATGCTCTATTTGATGAATACATGGATTTTATAAATTATTGAATTATATTAACTTTTTTCCTTGATAAAGCCCAGTTTGAAAGACTGTGCTTTCAGAGGCAAACACCTTAGTGCGGGTATTACTGTCTCATGACAGGATATAGTTTTTCAATCATTTTCGATGTACGAGGGTTGTTAGAAAAATCGCGGACAAGTTCTATTGTGAGATGAAACAGATTAAAGTCTCCAGAAAATTTCGAATAAATAAACAAAGGTTTGATGTTTTTCTGTGATAATAAAAAAACCATACAGATATATTATTTTGATAAGACATGGTTCACGGAGAATGCTACTTTTTCGAGCGTTTATTTTACATAGACTTTTTAATGAAATTAAAAAATGAACAGTTATAGTGCAAAGAGAATTATGAAATTTTACCTGCCGCAACAGTATCCACAAAACGTCACTTGGTGAAATTTTGAATTATATTGCATGATACATGAACGTTTTATGGTCATTTATATATAATCAACGCGTAAAATGAAACCCAAGAATAGGAATGTCATTAAACGTCATGGAGCACAGAACTACTAAAATTTATGTATGTTGACAAGAAAATTTAAAATAAATAAACTAAAATGTTTCTAGATGATGCTAGAAATTGTCTACACGTAAAAAAGACAATAATATTAAATGTGTTGTAGCTTCATAACAATGGAAGGATTAACATTTTTTTTATTATTAACTTTCATGCGATACCTCAGTAACCCCGCTTATAGCATGGAAGTAATAGTTAAGTCCAGGATTTTGCATTGTTTCCAAACCTGATAATGCTCGTTGAACTGCGTAGACGTTCATCTGAAGATCTCATTAATATCTGAACAACATTTAAGACATTATAGAAGAAAAGTAACATGTCTCGAAAATGATCATGATATATATTTTAAAGTAGAACAAAGACAAGAAAAAGTCAAAGAAATGTAAAATATTTAGAACTACGGATGTAATATGAATCTAAAAAGGTTTGAAATCTGGTGTTCACGTCACCAACGACAAGTGATTGTACCATGAATCCTATGATTACATAATAAGATCGTTGTGAATTTTCAAAGGTTTAGTAATTGGACCCGATTTTTTACATACTAATGAGCAAAATATAGGTAATTAGACATATATAGGTCAAACTTTACAATACACAATAGATTTTCCGTAAATCAATGTGTCCGCGAACTTTTCTAACAATCCTCGAACATTATAGATTCCTTTGATAGATTTTTTTTTATTTATTTCATTTCTTTTCACTGCTTTCACAGGATAAGTAATTCTGAAAGGCATATGTCTTTCCTTGATTTTCCAACTTTTTTAAGTTGCTGTGCAGATTTTTACAGTTAAAACTTTTATTCGCAGATTGTCCTCATCCGATACAGTCTGATCCTCTATCACTCAAATATTTCCTGTTCTATCAGTCCCAACGTGCACAACTCGTTTGTGACATATTCTGTCATTCTTCTATCATTTGAGGAGTTTATTAAGGATTTTCTGAGTAAAATAGAAAATCAATATCTGCTGCTCCGCAGATAGTTCTAAAACGTTATTGTTTTTGTCGTCATCATCGAGGACTACCTATCGTCTCAAGTTGATTTCTTTTCAACGAAGCAAAATATTAAACTCTAATTTGGAGTACGAATCGTTGTATCTGTTTTTATTTCAAATTTCTAGGTTGAATTTCATTTTTGCTCCATTTTACAGAGAATATGACAATATACATTACTAACTTTATTTTTTGTAACTTACTGAATTTTGCTCTGCTCCTTCACCTGTTTTTTGTTTTAATTTCAGCTCAAGTGAGCTTTTTGATCAAAATTTGTCCGTTGTCTGTCGTCGTTGTCGTTGTTGGTGTCGCCGTTGTTGAAGTTAACTTTTCACATTTCATCTTGTTCTTAAGAACCACTGAACCCATTTAAATCAAGATTGCAACAAAGTATACTTGGGCAAAAGGGGATTAAGTTTGTTCAAATGAAGTCTCCTGCCCTTTTCGAAGGGGAGATAATTTTAAATCAGAGATAAATTTATTTTTTTTAAAAAATTTAAAGTATCACTGTAGTGTAGATTGAGAGTTGTTCACATTATGACTCCCGGGGGTAAGGTGGAACCACAAGGGGGTATCAAAGTTTAACATGGAAATACATCGAAAAAAAATCATAATTATTCTTCGAAGGGACTAGTGGGCCACGAAAAATGAAACTTGGGTAAAAGCATCCTCTGGTAGTTTAGGTGGAGCACAATGGGGTGTCAAAGATTAACATAGGAATACCTAGAAATACCTAGAATACCTATAAAAAATCTATCAACATCCTCATGTCAAGTAAAACAGTGGCAGGAAATACGAAAATCACATGGAAGCATCCTCATGTAATGTAGATGCAAGTTTGTTCACATTATGACCCCTGGGGGTAGAATTGGGCCTCATTTGGGTATCAAATTTAAATATAGAAAAACGTAGGAAATTTATTTTTTCAAAGACAGTAAAGCTCTCATTGGTTATACAGTAGAACTCTGTTATAACGAAGTCGTCGGGACCTGTGAAAATACTTTGCTATATCCGTAATTTGTTTTATCCTTATAAAGAATTCATCAAATTTATACGGCCGGGGATCCAAGATAACTTCGCTATATCCGTAAATTCGCAATATCCTTGTTTGAACTAAAGTTCACTGTAGTTATAAGGAAGCATACTCTAAAAGTGTAGATTCAAGTTTGTTTATATCATGACCCCCGGGGGTAGAGGGTACAAAGAAGGATCAAAGTTTAACATAGGAATTCACAAGAATGAAAATATGACCTGTAAGAGCAAAAACCTCCTTTATTGCATTACTTGTAACAACTGCGGAGAGGAATACATCGGCCAGACCGGGACCCAGTTAACCGCCCGCATGCGCGTACATCGCCAACAAATTAACAATCCGAGCCTCAGAAACACGCCATACAGTGAACATTTTGATATTTGCTCACAAGGAAACTACTGTGTGTTCCCCTTTTATAAACTTAGGAACGATTCCATTGCAATGACATTAGCAAAAGAAAACTACTTCATAAATCTTTTTTCACCAAAACTGAACAAACATTAACATTGAGAAATTACCTAATTTTATATATCATCAATTAGAATTTCTGTTTAATTTGTTTATATAGCCTGAAAAATATGCAATTTATTGTCCATTATTGTCCAATTTGATTTTCCCTAACTTTTACCTAACGTAGCCATACTATGACGTCATAGATTACTTCCTTCCCTGCAAAGACTCTCATGACATCATGACGTCATAGTTAACGTTACTAAGCAAAACAATCAGTTCAATTTATGTACACCTGAAGAAGGATTATGAAATCCAGAAAGCGCTTGTGTTAAATGAAATTTGGAAACTTCATTTTCTTTTTCTTTTATATATATATATATATATATATATATATATATATATATATATATATATATATATATATATATATATATATATATATATATATATGATAAATATTTTTTAAGTAAAAATACCTGAAGAGGTACTGAAATGGGACATAGATGCAAGGAAAAGGTTCGTCGAAATTTCCGAGCATGGAAGTACGAACATGCGCCGAGCCAGAGGACTGATAGTGGGCTGCGCCGGTGCAGGAAAAACAACTCTGCTTAGACAGCTTCAGAGGACTCAAACAAGCCATTGTCCATGTTCAACTGAAACAACCATTGGTCTTGAAATTCACGAAGATCTGTTTGAAGTAAAAGACGACACCTTAGTAGGTAAATAATTTCATAGTTTTTAGAGATATTTATTAATTATAGATCTTATGTGATAACTCTACCCACATAAGGTAAAGAAAAATTATTCTTTATGATAATTCATGATTGATTGATTGTGTTTTGTTTAAAATCCCTCGAAATGATTTTTTCACTCATATGGAGAGGCCAACACTTGCTGGTGCAGAGCTACAAATTTTGTCCTATATTCAGCATTCAGCAATATCTTTCCTGGTAGCATCTACTGTGACACGGGCCCTCGGTTTATACGGTCTCATCCGAAGGACCGGTCTCCACCTCCCACAGTGGAGTTCTAACCCGTGACGTAAGGAATGACCCCTTGTTTCACGACTCTAGAGCAGACACTCCAACCACTGCAACACGTGGCGACTATAATACATGAACACGTATTGATACTTGTTTCAACTCTTCAAATTGTGTTGAATCTCGTAAGGTATATCAATATATCAGTTTATCTTCCTTCAGACTTTAATTCCAAAAACGAAAACACAGAAGATGGAAGTCAAGACAAACAGATAATAAGTATGACGGACTTCGCCGGTCAAGTAGCGTATTACGCATGTCACCAGATTTACCTCTCAAGAAGAGCCTTTTACCTGGTTGTTATGGATTTGTCTAAAGGACTGAATGAAGTTGTTCACACACAAGACACTGATCGACACAACCCAAAAGGATCTTTATTTCATGGCTGGGCATACAAAGGTAATTTCTAAGTTCAGATTTAAAAACGTATGACTGTTTCATGATATACGAAGACACCGAAGAGAGTCAAAACTCATAATGCCATCCAAACAAAATAAATTAAGAAAAGAGAAAAGAGAAATCAACCAATGTGTTTTAAATGGTACAATATGGAGATAACGGACAGTATATATTCAAGCTCATAGGTCCATTAAGCAGTTCAAATTAGGAACGAAATCAACACAAACCTCTTATTCATCAGAGGTGGTATCAGGTGCTATGGAGGAGTGAGCACCGTCTGCAGACCTATTATCCTGTGTTTCGTTTCCTGATCAGAAAACGATAAAATCCGAGGAAATAATTACTAAACAATTGTATGAAAAAGTCAATCAGCATTTTGCATAAATGAAAAATTGTATCGATTATTGAACTTGAGAAATGACGACTTTGAAGGGGACTGTTGATATTCTTGTTTCATCAACTTGTTATTGAAAGCTTGACTCAATTAAGATTTTGCATATAGATTATGAACTTGCTTATTATTTAAATCAACTTAGAAACATAAACTCATATGCAGGATATTGCTACACTGTACATAATTAATTCAGGGAAGTTTGAAATGTAGAAAACGTAATATTTACCATTAAGCTTTCTTGTTAAGTAACCTTTAAAATAAAATTTAGTTAAATACGTAAAATATCCAAATGTGAAAGAAAATAATGTTGTATGGCATTGAACATTCCTGCAATTTTTAAGAAGACCAGGTCCCGGGATCAGAAAACATCTTAAGCTTAATTTAAAAAATGCATACGGCTGTGACAACGCACTTTAAAAATTTTAAGCACTTTGAAAAAAACTTTCAAAGTGCGTTTAAATTGGGACAAAATCAACGCACTTTGAAAAAAAAAAATTGCGTGAAGAGTCTACATCAATATATTTTAACATGGAGACACTTAACGCACTTTGAAAAAGAAAATCATATTTCAGTCATGGAAAGATTTTATTTTTTATTTATCTTTCAAAAAATAAGCCAAACCCTTACCTCAAAAATGAATTGATTTACGCCTGTCGAAAAGAGGAGAAGACGGGTATAAGATTCCTCAGTCCAAATTTTTATCTTTTCAATACATAGGTGTCAGTAACAAACGGGGAAGGGGAGCAATAAACTTAAAAAGGGTACGCTGCATTTTCATTGCTCATACGATGTATATTACTTTCCAAATTAATTGGGAGGCTTAGCCCCCATCCCCTCCCATGGCCCTTCGCCCAGTCTCGATGTCTATGCTATACTCAAAGCATGCATATATTTATGTATTTACCTAACTGGCATGATGTTGAAAACTTTCAATATGATAATATGAGTTAATTAAAAATAGATGAAAATTAGAAATTTTTAATTACTTAAGTTTTTAAGAAGATCCGGAGGCATATTGCTTTTCTCATAAGGGGGCAAACTGTAATTTTTTGGCATAAAAACTACAATAGAGAAATTCCTTGTTTTTGAACCATATTAAACTTAAATTGACTTCAGCATACATGCCAAGTTTCGTGAAATCTACTACCCAGTTTTTTAATGTGACCGTCTCGAAATACAAGTACATTTACTATAGGATTACAATGTATATAGGAAAGTTGCAATCTTTCGCACTTTAAAGCAAATTATACAAATAATACAATAGAAGTTTTTCTCAAACTATATGATTGGTGACCCTTTATTGTACATCAAATGTATGAACCACAAAATTCTACCACCTTGTTTCCAGAGGGGGTATTTCCAAATTTGGAAAAAAAAAATAATAAATTATAAAAATGATCAAGAGATTCTCAGATTTAGATGTTTAAATTTCATTAATAGCATATACTGAATACCTTTTCTTTTTAACATTTTAATTTTCCCTTCCTTAAGAGATCCAGTTTACATGTATCATAATGTCCAAAGCACACTTTTATGAGGTCAATCTACCTATCAGTTGAAAAATCGTTTTGAAAATCAGTTATAAAAAAAATTGTAATGAAATTTTTCAACCTATTTTTTATTTAATTTTGAATAATGGACTTCATTAAGGTAAATACGAATTTACCATAATGCATGAAGTATTGCTAAATGGAAATCCCATCCCCCCCCCCCCCCCGAAAAAAAAACCTGACCAACTGTCAGGCTGTTCTTCTGTATATCTTTTATTAAAAAAAAATATATAAAATTTAGACCGATGGTAATGAAAGTCCTCATTTATAACATTTAAGATGGGACAAAACACCCGTGGATTCTATTCTAACCACTTCCTTAATAAGAACAAGAGAAAAAAAGAATAATATCACTATATTTACAACAATTAATAATCTCTTTAAGAAAAATAATAAGTTTTGTCATGTTTGCGTCATATTTTGTGAAAAATTTCAGTGAATCCTATGTATTGGTCACTTGGGGGCCTATATTCTGGAATGTGTTTATGCTATCTAAGTGCAATAGTCAGGCATGTTGCATTCTGTTATAAAGTTTTGTTCCAAAAATAGTAATAGTAAAATATTCGACGTATAAAAATGACCCTTTTGCCCGTAAAAAAAGTGCCACCACCTTAAAAATCGCAGAACACACGTGAAGAAAAATGACTCCCTGTGGATTAAAGCTGAAATTTTTAGGGGGCAAAAAAAAATTAGATGAAGCATATTGGCCAAAATGCTCACCTGAGCTTATTTGGAATAAATTGATGATATATTGATCTCATAACATACGATTATAGCTATATTTTAAGGTCAATGATATGATTAAGGATCTAAAAGAGTAAAGATTTATCGAGCCTAAAAGGTTAGGTAAACATTGTTTTTCGATGGTGGAAATCATCGTACTGACAGAAAAAATCAGCAGTATCACATATCATTATATTCTCTGCTTGAAAAGCGGGAGGGAATATAGTGATCGGGACGTCCGTCCGTCTGATACACTTTGGGGTATCCATCTGTTATCCGCAACTCCTCTTATATATAAGAATATGTGTTTGTGAAACAGATATGCCCCTGTATGGCAACATAGCGAAGATTAAACATTTCTTAAATGCAATTTAAATACATGTATAATGGTACCCAAAGTAAGGTCTTCTCACAAGAAATACAATTGCAAAATAGGAAAGCCCTAGCACCACTTGTTCAAAATTAATGGCTAAGGATAGGTGTTTGAAAGGTCAAACTCAAAGGTCAAAGGTCAAAGTTGATGGTTTCTTAAGAAAGGTTTAATGTAACAAGGATAGCATTTGTGAAGTGTGAGAGTACTAACATCTTCAGTTAAAAAGTTATAGCCAAAGTAAATTAAAAATTTGGCATTTTTTGGTAAAATGGGACAAACTTTAAGATAAAGGTCAAAAGGCCAATTTTGGTGGTACCCAAAGTAAGGTCTTGTCACAAGGAATATACACATATTGAATATGAAAGGTATTGCTACAATGAATGAAATCTTATGGTCAAGGTTAAAGTTTTTGCAGAGAAACAGACCGCCAGACACACAGACACACAGACGGACAGTATAAAACTATTTACCCCCGAAACTGCGATTACAGGGACTTAAAAAGAAATAGGACTTTTCATATTATGATACAGAATAAAGAAGACATTACAAAAATGAAAATGTTTGTTCTGATTTTCATATGAAATTCTCTGAAAAATATACTCAGAACTGGGTAAAAGGGTGGAGTACAACAAGAATTAAGAAATGTAATGAATACTGTGTGCTAAATCAAAAGGTTATGTCTACATGTGTAGTTTTTGCATTAGAATGTGTATTTTACACCAGCCCATAGCTTTACAGAGCTTGTTTTAGGTGTTATACCCAACTCACCCCCTTATTTATTTAGGATGAAGTCGATTAACAAAAAAGCAACAAAAAACTACCCTACCTTTATTTTTCTATAAGGAGGGACTAAAAATAAGCTTTGAAATAATCCACTATTCTACTAATTATCAACTGTTTCTTTGCCACAATACTTTCAAGTATACCCCCACCAACATTTAAAGTTCGCTTTAATCATGGCGGAGTAAATTATGATATGATACATGTTGAACTTGCTCTACTTCATTTTAATGCTCCATCTATAACTTCTTTCAGTATTTTTGAAAGGTATAGAGTTTTATTTATATTTTCGCTTTTCATTTATTTTTTTTTTGTTTTGATTTAACGTAATTTTTTTTTTTTTGGGGGGGTGTTAAAAATTTCCTCCTCTTTTATTGTCAAAACGGATTTGCCAAACTAAAGTACGCTTTAATCATGGCGGAATAAAGAATGATATGATACATGTAGAACTTGTTCTACTTCATTTCAATGCCCCATCTATAATCATTCAGTATTTTTGAAAGGTATAGAGTTTTATTTATTTTTTTGCTTTTCATTTATTTTTTTTGTTTTGATTTAACGTAATTTTTTTTGGGGGGGAGAGGTTAAAAATTTCCTCCTCTTTCATTGTCAAAACGGATTTGCCAAACTTTTACAAGCTAAAAGTTGATATGAAGGAAAAATTAATTTTTCTATTAAAGAGTATTGGAACTTGATTGTTGCATGGTTTGATTTCTAAAAACAAGTGGAATATCATTCTTTAAGCAAACACTATAAGGAGGAAATTAAAAAGAAATTTCATTACGCGGGTATGTTAAGGCAGCACATGGACCAGAATTCGGCGAATTAAGACTTTTTTATAATTATGTAACACTAATAAATCGGAAAAGTCAAGCATAAAACTTTTGTTAAAAATATGCATTTTACAGACTTCAATGGGACTTATACTACATGAAGCACTTCACCACGACGTCACCACGTGACGTCTATAATTTGAAAATATACTATAATAAAAAAGTGAAAAGTTCAACACTACCCCGAGGGTAATTAATTTCAATTTGTAATTATACTTATGTAAAAACATCTCTGTACCATGAAAAGTGCTGCTAGAATCCTACTGTCCTATCACAGAAATAATTAAATTTAACTAGAAATTGTTAACTGCATTTGAAAACTAGCAGAAAACGTAATCAAGAAAAAAAGTGCATCGCTCGATTCAATAATAATCTTAATCATCAGAATCAGTAGAAGGTCTTGGAAGACCTTAAAAATAGTGGAAAAGAAACCTAAGAATAACATGAAGGTCTTCAGCTGAAGACGGAAGACCTTAATAATAATAATAATAATAAACCGAGTTAAAACATTATGTTCCCAAACTCCGTTTGGGGAACATAATAAATAAGATTTTTGAAAGAAAATTAAACACACATTTTTGCCCACATAGTCTGAAATATAGCCTATAAGACCGCTGTAAGAAGATTGTGAAATTAGGCTTTCGACTTGAGAATGAGCCTTTTTTTAGACTTATCAATTGATCTATTGCTTTGTGTAATACTTTCATAAGATTTTTCACATATACTAGAACTATGTTGGCTTTTAAATGCTTCAAATCTAAGTACAGATTTAAGCCAAAAATCCGTAAAAAGCGTTATTTGCCTCATATTAAGGATGTACAAAACACCTACCCCCAAAAATTCCTGTCGTTTAATTTTCGTTATTTTTGTTTACATAGTACATGACTATACCTACTGCATGTATGCATATTTTGGACAAAATCGTTTGAGTGGTTTTTGGACAGGAACTTCCGAAAGTTATCCCCCTTTAGTTGTTTACAAGGAGAGAAAATTTTTAATCAATGAACTACTTAAACCTTGATTTTCAAAAAAACCAGGTTAGATATATAAATGTCAAATTTCATTGGCTTATTCCTTAAACCATTTAACACAAAAACATAGTCATCTTTTTGATATACATATCATCAAAACAATTTTTAAAGACCTTAAACTGAAAAACTATGAATTTTCTAAGCCTTGAAAATTGCGTATTTTTCAAATTCAAAATTTTTTTGTGAAAAAACCTGTCGTTTAATTTTGATAAAAAACTTTCTTTAGGTAGCTGGTAGTAAAAATAATCTTCATAATTTTTTAAATAATTTTTGAACGACCAGTTTTGATTTAATAGCGGAAAATTACCCCCTACTCCTTTCTCAATAAATCACGTTCCCGCGCGTCTTACAGACAGGGTCGATCATTTTGTTATATAAATCTACAAATACACATTAAAAATAATTAAATTGGAATATTGCTTTTGTTTAAAAAATATATTAACTTACAAAATTTAAAAGTTCTAATATGTAAAGCGTATTTAAATGTAGATTTTTAGACAATTTTTGAATACCCCTATCACCCCCACCCCTTCCTCTTTTGCGTCGCAGACCATTATCGTATGACGAAACGTCGTTTACGGTGCAAATATACTGGTATTTTGTCAAGAATCCCGGAGGTATGCATTCGTTTTTAAATTCATGAATGCAGACTAGATATTGACTACTCTTTTTATATGTATCAGGAAAAATTTACTGAAAGATTTTAGTGTTTAGTCCATATACGTATGCGTTATGCATTCCATATCACATGAAACCTGGATACGAATTCAAGTTTTGTTGAACTTGAATATGTTGATTTTTAATTTTATTTCTTTAATTTTATTCAATAAGAAATGGTGTATGTTCAACTCTCCTGTGATATAAATGGAATAATTGTAGTTTCTTTCATGTCATTATTTTAAACGAGACAGTATGTGGCCGTGGGGATACATCGACATTTGCATTAGGTGTACATACACCCCTCGTGATATTGTACGCATTTCTTTCGATGTCGTCGCTTCTAAAGTTAAAATGAAAATTCCGTATTCTTCCACATTAACTTCAAAATATCAAACATTAAACTCTTCATCTATTTCAATTTATATCAAATCGGACATTGATATTTTTTAAAATCTTACAGGCTACGTTTTGTTTTGATTCGAGGAAATGCGAACCGACATTGTTGACAGAAAGTCAAAGTTACGATTTGTTGCAATAGGATATTCATAAATGCAGATAATTTCAGTACAAGTGAACAACTCTTTTCAATTCTATAATTACATTGTGTATATGAGGTCTATAGTATTCAATTCTCGGATTTATCAGGTCTTGCTGTAAATGTATCTGATTCTGTGGAAAACCGTAAATAAAGGGAGGAAAATAAACATCTACATTTTCAGAGTTGTTCCTCTTTGATCAGTAAGGGGCTGAGAACAACATCGTTTTTACATTGTAAAAAGTTTTTTTTTGTTTATTTATATTGTTGTTCTATTTAATTAAAGAAGAAAAACAATATTTATATCGTGTATGCACAAATTGTAATGAAGACCAGTAATCGTAATGGTATATCGCCAATTGTACATAATGAGAATTTCGGCAATGTAAAATAAAATTTTCAGAATAAATAAAATGCTGCGCTTTGATCAAAAATACAATTTATTGCATATGAAATAAAATGAAATAAACATTAAGGGATGGTATTTAACTATTTTATGTCTTGCTTTTTGATTGAGTATTGATTGAGTATGGTACGCATAATCACAGCCAAGCCCCATATCTCAATTTTCTTTCATGATTGATATACATCGGGATCGTTTTACTCGTCGTTTTGACGCTTTATTTTTGACGTTAAATTTGACGTCACGTCAAACGTTCAATTGAAATCGCAAGAATTATCTCCCCCAGTGTGTTGTACGTCTTTAAACGATCAAAACCTTTAGTTTTTGTATCATTTTGTGCCTTTATGTAACAACTTTACTATATGTGAAAATAATAAAAAGTTGAATATAGGAAGCATATTGAAAAATTATTTTATCCTAAAACTTTAAGAAAAATAGAGCAAATATCGGATTAGCAATATCCATTTTGTTTAGATTATCTTTGTCAATTTAGTACTTTCCTCTTATAGGCCCTATATGGTAGTATCTTTTAATGCCAAAAGAAAAGCATTCAATCTTTTGAATTACAAGTAGTGATCGCATAATTGGAAACAGTGATTTTTTATTCTTAATGTCCAAGAAAAAGGTAATGACCTTTACCTGACCTTGCCTCTAATATAAAACGGTCAAATTTAATCTCACTGACAACATTACTTAGTAATATTGTTCTCTTGATTCTGTGAAAATTTCATTAATATTTAAATACAAGAAATGTAAGAAGAATCCTACCTTAAGGAATTTTTTTCCAAATTTCCCAGTAACAATTTGACTTACTGATTTAAAGTAACAAAAAGGTAATCTTTATTGAAAGTATTACACAAAGCAATAGATCAATTGATAAGTCTAAAAAAAGGCTCATTCTCAAGTCGAAAGCCTAATTTCACAATCTTCTTACAGCGGTCTTATAGGCTATATTTCAGACTATGTGGGCAAAAATGTGTGTTTAATTTTCTTACATATCAACTATAAAGAGAGATGTTGAATCCTAGAACAAAATATAAAAATTTAAGAAAAAATAAGTGTGAGGAAAAATTTGGTCCATCTATTGTAAAGACATATATTAGAGCGCTTTTAAAGAAAATATTGTACCAAAGATTAAATTGTGGTATGGTATACTGTTGAGCAAACCAAAGTGTACGCGTACGTGTACATGTAACACCAGGAATGCATTAAATACTTCATCACTTTTGCTAATGACGAATTTCTACACGTATCCTCTAACACAAGTTACTTAGATTACCAAGTACGCGTAAGTCAAAACTTATACCTTATAATTCTTTAACTGCTGTTTATTTTTTGAACAAGTGTGCGTTTTTCTAAAACCTGAATATTTAATGCAAATAACTGTTAAAAGAGCTGAACGTCATTAATTGAAAAGTATTTATTTATAGGAAGTTAAAATCAAAACATCTACATTTTCAAAATAGGCTTTGACCGATTAAGACTGTAAGAAATCTGTACAATCGTTTTCTCATAAGTCCATGTACATATTTATGTAAAACGGTGATATAGGTATTAAAATCATTGCTTTTTTTGGATGAATTTTTAATGTTAACTACTTTTATATTTAAAAACTTACTAGTACAGGTTATACTGCTGAACAAGAAAACAATATTAACGTGTACGTGTAATTCTAACTTTTAGTTACACGTACATGTACATGTACAAGTGAGCTTGCTAAACCTCTCTAATGTATTATATTTGACGTGTATGATATTTCGTTTTGAATAAATAAACCAGAATCTGATTTAGCGCAATTTTCTGTGGTCTTTTTAAGCGCAGAAATTTCTTTCCGAAAAAGGCGCTAAATAAAACCTCCCAATTTTTTTTTAAAGTGCAACACCACTATTGATGAAGGGATGTATTTAAATTCACTGCTTTCCTTTTCTTTTTTTCTTTTAGAAGATTCAAGTTGTAGTCGAAATTTAGTCAAAATATCACCTTATTTTAGGCAGCAGAAAATACACATTGTTTGATGTCGTTCATGGCCAAAGATTCCCACTTTCTGAGTTTAACAAATAGTACTTCACTTCTTACATGCGGTAACTATTTTCGGTACTAAGAAAAAGCTATCATTGAATCCAATACTTTTAAAACAACTTCTCTTTTAGATTTAGTGTGCAATATCACTTGTCTGTGGTGTATATAAAACATAACCTAAACAATTTTTATTCATCTCCGTGCGCCGGTTACGCA
Source organism: Saccostrea cuccullata (assembly GCF_032062105.1). Classification (NCBI taxonomy): domain Eukaryota; kingdom Metazoa; phylum Mollusca; class Bivalvia; order Ostreida; family Ostreidae; genus Saccostrea; species Saccostrea cuccullata. The sequence goes on along the minus strand of NW_026931046.1, from coordinate 18,448 downwards.
TTTGATGACGTATTTTTCATCAAATTCAATTCCAACCACACTTTGAAAATATTGTCACTTATCGTCTGTTTTAATTTTATTTATATGAAAAAATTGACATGTTATTAAAAGTTTGATCCTGATTTTACTGACCTAAATATGAGTTCAATGTTGAACATAATACCAAAGAAATTAAAAGCAAATGTAACAGCAATATGCATAAATTATTCCCATTAATTTTTGTGCGCTGACAGACCATATCGGTCTTCATATAAATCGTCCCAATATTATGAATATAAAAAAATATATTTAAGAATTTACAATTTTAAAGAACATTTCTTTTGGGACAACCTTTGTCCACGTATACATGTATAACGTAAATAAATTGATGATTGTTAAGGTTAACGATGACAACTGTTTGCATTTTTTGAAGATTACTTTCTGTTCTGGCTGCGATCAATAAAAACGTACTGTGATGACGGAAACAAACAGGAAACAACGAACAGTCCAGTTATCCTCATTGCCTCTCATCACGACTGTTTAAAAGTACGTATAACATACACGACTGAATGAATAACTTTGGCATTACTGGTAAAAGAGGTATTGAGGATATGTGATGGGTACTCCAAAATGTAACAGACGGACGGACATACAGACAGAACGGACGTACAGAGGGGCGGACACCCTGATCAATATACGAATTTGATAAAAAAGTTCTCGAACTAAAGGAATAAGTTCCTCTCAAGAACCACTGGGCCAGTAAATATAAAACTCAATGGAAGCATCCTCTGATGAATTCAATATTGTTCAAATCATGACCCCGGGAATAAGGTGAGGCCAAATTAGAATCGGGTAACAAAGGTTAATATATGAAAACACAGGGAAAATCTTTGTTAAGATCTTCTCCAGAACAGCAAAGCCAAAGTGAGACGACACCATCCTCAGGAAGTGTAGATGCAAGTTGATTAAATCAGGATCCTGGTGCAAGGTTTAGGCCAAAATGGATGATCAGAGGAGGATAGCATTAAAAAAAAATTCTTGTCGAAAATAGCAAATCTGTGATATTTTATATTTATACGGTAAAATTATCACGTAGTCTAGATCCAAGTTTGATCAAATCATGACCCCAGGGTAGAGTAGGGCCACTATATATTGGGGATCAAAGTTTTATGTAGGAAAACACAGAAAAAATTGTTAAAATTTCTTCAGAAGAACAACAAAGCCATGATAATTTATTATCTTTTCAATAACTAATATTTGCTTTAACCTAGCTAGGTGCTCATATGAGCGATGTGGTCCCAGGGTTCTTGATTTGGCTAGTTATATTTTGTGAGTAAAAATAATATTGAAGTGTAAATGGTCGAGGTGTTTTCCAAGAAATACCCAAGGGCAACTGGCATGAAAAGCAGGTAAATGACCCAGTAATGTGTAATTAGACACATCAATCAAGTGTGTACAATGTGCAATAGCTGTTTTTGATCTTACAATTGTATCATGGAATTTGATGTCATCTAAGTAAACGTTATCTTTAAGAGATAAGTCCACTGTGCGAAGTCAATTTATTTCCTCAAAACCACGTATATGGTTCATTAGGTAAATATATAACATACAACATATATAGATACCGATATAATACATTGGCTAAAGCAGAAGGTTCTTTATATTAGGTTTGTAGTGTCTGAGATTCCGAAAATGTTCATTAAAAGGAATGAATTCAAGTGAGATTAAAATACATTTTTGCAGATATTACCGGTATAAGGTGGTGAAAACTACAACGCAAGATAACTTTTTTGTTAATCTTGCTCCCACAAGCTAGTAGCCTCCTAGCCACATTACCTTATCTCCTTGTAGACTTGCCAATGCTACAACCAATGCTACATTAAACGTCTCGGGGATGGGGGTGGTGATGGTTGTGTGAGGTTTGCAGAACACCGAAAAATAAAAGATTTCAAACACTTTAGTAAGGGCGAAGAAGTTGACTACCACTGTTATTAGTACTTGATAAAATTAATACAATATTGAACAGGAATGCACATCAAGTGCATCCAAAGTACTTTCATAAATTATCGTGCATGTTATCGAATTCAAACAATCACTCAGTTACAATCTAAACATGTAATATCAGTAAGGAAATATAACATGTTTAAAAAATTAAAAGATCCATATTGGTGCACTTATCATAAAACACATATAATGTCTCTTAAAAAAATTCGTATGGTAATTGTTTAATGTTTTGCTCACCTAAGCCACGCAGCACAGTTAAGGTTACAAAAAGGAGGCGGAGCCTAATTTGTACGGGAAGACTTGACTATGACATCATAAACAATATACGTCATAAAAAATTCCTTCAAAATACCACAAAATGAGTTTATCTGCTAATTTTACCAGTAAGAAATCATCAAACTACATCAAAAATTACTACAGCACTCTGATTTGTCCTTAGTGTAATCCCACATAACAAGTTATAAACAAGTCACTGATCGCAATATGACGTCATTTCTTACAACGTGACGTAGTTTGTTTGCAGTGAGAGATAGATTAAGTAATATTTTCTATACAAAACATGTATTTTCTAATTAAATAAAATATTATTTACAGATATTCTATGGGCCAATATCTTGTATTTAATGTCCTTTTCCCTATTTTATTAATATATTTCTGAACATTACGCATTTAATTGACACTGCCGTATATTTGTATGCAAGTACATCGTAGGGTAATGTTGGGGGGGTCTTAATACAACGATCTAGTGCAAGGGCATACACTCTATGGATCAAAGTAAGCTTTTCAATTTCAACTATAGATCTATTAAGGTATCTGAAAAGTGCTGCGATCCTGATAAAATCTTAAAAACAATTTAACTATATCAATATTTTATGCCGCTGACCAGCAAAAATATAGTATTCGGTCATACAAGTATAATTTTAACAATGAAATTGCAGAATTTAGACAGAATTGCATCACTTTTTAGAAACTACAATGTGTGTTGAAAATATTTATATACTAAACATGGAAAATTAACTTGGCTATGCCCTTGCACTAGTGATATTTATCTGTAACATCAATACTGCAAGTCAATGTGCTAAAATCGCTTGACTGCCGCATCACGTGACTAGTCTAAATATAAAATATAATCGTCCTCGATATGTAGTTATTAATCATGAATACAATTATCCGATATAAAAAATGTACTAAAAATAATCGCCATCCCGATTATGAATACATTTTTAAATACAAAATTTAGTCGATATTTCGATTGCGCACCTTAACTGAACTGCGCAAAGACTCAAGTGTTCTCTATCGTCGTTGTCGTTGTTGATGTTGTTGTAAACGACTTGAATTTGTTCAAATGAAGGGCCGCGCCCTTTTCCAAGTGTAGATAATTATGAATTAAGGAAAAATTAATGGCATTTAAAAAAATATGGGATCATCCTCATATAGTGTAGATTACAGTTTTGCATTTAAAACTATTTACAAACATCTTCTTCTCAAGAACGCAGCACAGTTAAGGTTACAGTTAGGAGGCATGGCTTAATTTGTACGGGAAATGTTTACTATAATGTTACACATAATATAAGATCTTCAAAATACCCCGAAATAAGATTATTTGCTATTTCAAACATCTGGATACAATGTAGCTGTATACTATATCCAAACTTACTGATACATGCAGTTTTGTCGTTTGTTAAATCCCACACAACAGTATATAAACGATGCATCGATTGCAATGCACTTGTCAATATGACGTCATCTCGCAAAAATGACACAGTTTGTACACAGTGAGAGACTGATCAAGTCACATTTTGTAAGATGAAAAATGTCTTTTGTTCTCATATAAAATCTTATTTGCAGTAAAAGAAAAGGCCGTTAACATGGATGCGATGTCTGTTTTAGTATTTTATTTATAAACTATCCGTACACTCTCCAGACAAGAGATACTGTTGTGCTTTTGTATGCAGATTCATTGAAAAAGAAATGGGGGGGGGGCTAATAAATCCATTTATTTCAAGGGCATACGCTCAATGTATATATATCTTGTCAAGTTTTAACACATAAACTCCAGAAGCATTAAGATATTTGACAAGTGCTGCGATCCTCATGAAATCTTGCAAATAAATTTATTATAGCTATATTTAATGTGGTTAATGAGCAAAATATTAACCTGCCGTTCAACAAATAAAATTAAAGCAATAGAAAAAGGAATCTATATAAGTTTGCAGCACTTATAAGAAGCTACATATAGTGTTGAAAAAGATTACAAATCAATTTTAGAATTTTATTTAGGTTATGCCCATGCAATATTGGAATCTATATATGACCTCTTAACAAGTATAATTGCTAAAATCATGTGACGTCGACATCACGTGACAAGTCAAAATAAAGAAATCTTGATGTCCAAACACGTAGATTTAAACTACATTATATTTTTTTTTATATCAGTGAAGTCCTTAAAAGAATCCCCCATACTAATAAAGTATGTACTGTTTATTTTTTTAAAAATCGCCGATATTTCCATTTGTAAGCTTAACTGTGCTGCGAATAGCAAAGTCATGATTATCATTAGTGATACTAGTATTTATATGGAAGCATTCTCAGATTGTGTACAATTAAATTTGCTCAAATGATAATCCCAAAGGGTAGGGTGGGGCCACGATGGTGGATTAAACTTTAAAATAGAAAAAAGAAGGGGGAAATCTTCTCAAGAACCACTGGGTCTGAAAAGCTAAATCATTTGTGGAAGCATCCTTGGGAAGTGAAGATTCTAAATTTTAAAAATCATGACCCTTGGGGGTTGTGCGGGACCACAATAGGAAATCAAAGTTTTACACAGAAATATTTGAAAAAAAAAATTAAAATATCTACTTCTCAAGAACCACTTGGCCAGAAAAGCTATGTAGTTATGTAGAAGCATCCTTGGGTAGTGTAGATTCAAAATTGTTAATCTTGACCCCTGGAGGTTGGGCGGGGCTTCAAGAGGGAATCAAAGTTGAACATAGGAATATATTGAAAAAAATTGAAAATCTTCTTCTCATGAACCACTGTGCAAGAAAAGCTGAAACTTATATGGAAGCATCCTGGGATAGTGTAAATTCTTAATAGTCAAAATCATGACACCTGGGGGTTGGGCGGGGCTGCAAAATAGAATCAAAGTTTTACAAAGAAATACATAGAAAACAATTGAAAATCTTCTTAAGAGCTACTAGACCAGAGAATCTGAAACTTATGTGGAAGCATACTTGGGTTGTGTAGATTCTAAATTGTTAACATTGTGACATACATGTAGTGGGGGATGGGGGGTGGATTACGGTGAGGTCGCAATAGGCATAACAACGGGGGAAATATGGTACAGAATGGCATCACCAAAGTTAGTCAGGTGAGCAATGTGGTCCAATGGGCCTCTTGTTATCAAAACCTTATCTTGTATGTTTGGTAGATAAAATCACAGCATTTATTAACTGATAAAATTATGTAACTGTATAGACAACCAAGGTAAAGATTTCACCTAAAAATGAAGAAAAAAAGCTTATGTTGAATTAAATTCCATTTATTTAATTCTGCAGGGGAAACTACAAATAAACAGTTCTTATTCATTTTATAACAAATTCGAGAAGTGTTTACCAGAGGAACATACATTGAAAGGTCTTATTTCAAAAACACGTTACTATGAAGTAGAATGTCCAAAGGAAAAACGTTTGGATGAACATCAAGCAGAAATGATAGAAAATGTCAGAAAATGTATCGTTCGTACTGCACGAAATCTATCACACTGGGGTGAAAAAATACCAATAATATGGACAATATTTGAGCACTTTGTTAAAGACATGAAGGAAAAGACAATGAAAATTTTAAGCAGAAATGAACTACAAAGAAAGAAGGAATTCAAATCCTTAGACGAATTTCAGATATCCGACATGCTTAGATATTTCAAAGAGATAGGTCTTATTATTTATTTTGCCGAAGACGGTCTACAAGAAAATATTATCATTGACGTCCAGTGGTTTGTAGATGCATTTAAAAATATCATCACTGACCCAACTCATGCTGAACCCTTTTGCGAAAGGGTCAAGGAATGGGACATCTTCATGAAAACCGGCAGGATTTCGGATCAAACACTTGTCAAGATATGGGGGAAAAATTCTTCTTATGTTACTCAAAAGGATATCATTATCCCCTACATGGAAAAACTTGGTATTCTTGCTATAGTTAGAACAGAAGAAGCAACTAGAAAGAAAATTGGAGCAACAAAAACGAGAACTGTATACTACATCCCTAGTATTAATAAGACCGACTTTACGAATAAATGTAGGAAGATTACAGAAAATGTCAACAAAACTCCGGTTTTAGCATTTTCTTTCAAGACGTACATACCGCATTTCTTTTTCTTCAGACTTGTAGCTCTATGTTTCTCTAGGTGGGAACCCTTGCGTGATGACCTGCTATTCAAAAATGTTGCTTTTTACAAAGACAAAGGTGGTGACCAAAACATTGCTATTGCAGTAAACAGAACGTCCATTCAGTTGCAAGTCTTTACCCCAGATGATACAATCCAGCTTAAAAATGACAAAACCAAACAGATTAGATTGAATATTGAAGAGATGATTGAGGACATTACCACTACATTCCATCACCAAGTTCTTTATGAGGTCGGATATCCTTGTAAAAATATAAATATCACTGATGAGGATGAAAATTGTTTCTTACGTGAAAGAAATGTTGCCGAACTGATAACGAATAAAAGAATTTGCCCAAACTACGTCCCTCCATCAGAACATGAGAAACACGACATAGACCGTGATGAACTATTATATTATTGGTACACGGTAAGCAATTTACAAGTAGATAAAAAAAATAATTAAAAATTTTATCAAAATGAATTAACCGCTATCATTAATTAATTATTTTTGATATTATTTCTACATCATATGCTGATGAATGTAATGTGGAATAAATTTAAAGTTTAATATTACTTTTCAGGGCCCGCTTGTTCAAAAGATAGTTATGGAAACGATGTGTTAAACCTTAATCATATGATTACCTGACGCAGTGGTGAAATTTTGTTCAATAGCAATTTATTGCAATGGTTAGCTAACACTGTGTTTTATGCTTTATCAATCACTAACTTCATTACCAAAAATGCACTTCTCTTCCTTTGTACACAATCATGACTGACGTCGTCTACTCGAAAACGCAGGTATGTTAAGGCAACTCACAGATCAGAATTCGGCCAATTCACTTTTCTGGGAGTTGAACTATGTTCGATCTCCCATGGTCATCACGTATTTAACATGCGCAGTAATTTGTGTTGATTATATAGAGCCGAAAGCGAGGCTACTGTGTCGCCCGATTTACTCCGATGATATTCAACAGAAAACATACATAAACATCCGCCACAAATAGTTCATGTCATTTTCTTCTGAATTGAAATGTAAGTAAATTTAATGATAAAGTAATCTTAAGTTGAATATTAGATTTCGTTTAAAGTAAACCTAAATTATAATGAACCTCAAAAGTTTTTCGTAATGGAACTCATATTCAGTGAAGCGTCCTACACTGAAAGAGATACGAACCGACAACTCTACGCACTGACGACAAGCGGTGAATCTAGTCTTCTCGACGTCCGGCGGTCCCGGATTATTAGCAATATCTATTTTACCGGTGCAGAGAATTTATTCAAACTTTTCATGAACATTTCCCTGGTTTAAATTAATTCATTAATGCATTAAAACTTTAGGAAATATGTGTATTTATTATTAAATCAGCAGTATCACCTTCCAAATGCGTTACATCTAGTACTCTGTTATAAATGTTACTAGTAAAACCAGTGACCCCATGCCTCCACGACTTTAGTTTTGAAGTAATACGGTATAGTAGTAAGAAGAAGTTAAAGGGCAATAACTCATATAAGGGGTGATCAGATCCTATCACACTTATACAGTGAAGTTAGGCCTATAGACCCTTAAGACATTAGTGAAGCTTTGGTGTTTCTAGGGTCAATAGTTTCGGTGGAGTAGCAAGGTTTTTCGCACAAGGGGCAATAACTTTTAAAAGGGTTAATATTATTGAGCAATGAAATCTTTGAAACAGTTAAAGAGTACATATTAATGATGCATAAACATTATGTATATGTTGCAAGGTAATAGATATTAAAAGAGCTAAATTTCTCGTTTTTAGAATGACCTTGACCTTTCCCCTTTACATGAATGTTATGGTCAAACGTCATTAAATCTTATGCAGTTGGTCCCATGTCTCTACGGCTTGTCGTTTCGAATTTTTTTAATTATTTGTAAAATTCAAAAAGTTTCAGGGGCAATAACTCATTCAAGGGATGAACGAATACTTTTGAAATATAACATTGAAGTGTCTACGAGATTAGTCAAAGAGATTAGTGAAAGTTTCATTTCTCTACAATTTACAGTTTTGAAGGGGTAGCGATAACAAGCTTTTTTGCGAAAGGGGCAATAACTCAAAAAGGGGTCCAACCTCATTTACGCAGGGTCAACTGCGAAAATCTTTTATGGAGTGCGTTCTTTTAAACTTAAAATATTTTCGTAATTTTTGTATCAAAAGAAGCTTAAGACATTAGTAAAGGTTTCGTGCCTCTACGGTTTACGGTTTCGGAGGAGTAGCGATAACAAGCTTTTTTGAGAAAGGGGTAATAACTCCGAAAGGGGTCATAGTCCATATCCGCAGGGTCAACTACTAAAATCTTTTATGGAGTGCGTTCTTTTAAACTTAAAATATTTTCGATAAATCTTGAAACTCAAAATCACACGGCGGAAAAATAATGAAAAATAATAATAAAAAGGAAAAAAAGAAACAGATGGAAATCAATAGGTCTTTCAACAGAAAGGTGGAAAGACCTAATAAAACAGCAAAAACTCATTTCTCTACTTGGATTTTAGATCGGGCTCGCAATTGGTATAATTTTTACTCTAAACAGAACTCTAAACACAATTATTTGTAGTCGATTCGGGGATAACCACGATTTCACTGACCGCGCAAAGAGACGTTAAAAACATTGTTACACGCTCCTAGGTGTATGCATGAGCTTGAATTAGATTGTTTTCGAGTTAAGATGTAAGGGGTAGGGTCTGATTAAAATTATGATATACCTATTATTGGGAATAACATGCATTTGATCTTCGCATTTAGACGGGAGCGTAAGTGAAAACGTTGTGAAATGTCCCATGATTGTGTACCTGCATTACATGTGCATTATACATGTATTAAAGAGATGTTTGAAAATAGCCGATTTGAGTTGTTTTTTGTTTGAAATGGATGGCGATAAATTATTTAAGAGTATGTGAGAAACATAAGCGAGAGACGCAAGGCAGTTTGTAATTATAGAAAAGGAAAAGAGAATCGGGTTCGGATTTTAACATTCCTGACCAAAATAGGAATGAAATTCATTGTAAGTAGCTTAAAAAAATTCAAATATGTAATTCTAGATGGGAAACACAGAGAAGAAACGTGTTTTGCTTTAACTACTTAACATTTTTGAAAGTAAATTTGCCTTGATTAATTATCAGTTTTCTTGATCGAGTTATCGAATTACAAAAAAAGGAAACTTCAGAACAGTAAAATAATTCAAGAGTTCCTTGAAGATGTTCAAAATTTTAAGCAATTTATTTATATCAATTAAATGACTTCGGTACAATGTTATGTCTAACTTAGAGAGCTAAAATAATTCTAGAGCCATGGCTCTATCGAAAAGACATATTTACATTGTAACAATTTTTTGGAATAATACAATGTATTTTATTGTACATACCAATTAACCGTTACATGAAAGTGTGAAAACAAATTGTTTCTGCTCTAACTTTTGGAATTGAAAGATGATATAATTGTTTGATTAAAGTTTCAGGTAGAGAGAATTTTGGTGTTTAGATTTTCTAATTAAATATCACAGATCTTACTTGTCTGCAACATTTTAACCGTGTCGCATGCATAAAATTTGAATCGTTACTGTGTAGAAGAAAAGTTTACTGCGTCGGGACCAACATAGTTAAACAGCTCATGGAGAACCCTGTTTTTGCGAAAGGGCGATAAGTCCAAAAGGGTTCGAAGTTCATTTACGCGGGATTTAACAAAAAATCATTAAAGGAGTACATTCATATAAACTATAAATCTTTTCGATAACTTAAGAAACAAAACACCATTTCAGAGAAAAAATGATAATAGTAATAAACAACAGAACAATTTCATTAGGTCTTAATTTCCACAGAATGGTGGAAAGACCTAATAAACAGAACAATTTCAATAGGTCTTTCCACAGAAAGGTGGAAAGACCTAATAATTTAGAATAATACTTTAGAAGAAACCTTACCATTTTTTTTTTTACATTCTATACCTCATATTAAAAAAAATCATCAAACTCCTTTAACCATACGATTCTAGCAGCATTTTTCAGAAACTTTATAGAATAAGAACTTTTAGATAAAAACAAAAACTATGTTTCAACGTATTTGGCACAGTGTTGAACTTTTGCATCTCTTTGTTACGGTTGACAGAGGGAGGGGTGATCGAGAAGTAAAAAAAGTATCTGCACTTTCACTATACGAAAATATAGTAGAAATATATTAGCATAAATGCACCTTATTCATAAGCTTTATTTCTACAGGCATCTCACATGGTTTTCATGCTAATTGCTTTTAATCTCTTAAACTCTAACTTTTTTGTGTTTTTACACGAATTATCATTTCGTTTCACTTTCGCTCTGCTCAAAACTGATCAACAGTTATGACGTCATAGATGTGGTTTATAAACCCCTGATAAATCTATTAATACCACCAAGAAACGACAGTATTGTGTCTAAATTGAACCTCCTTATATTTCATTTTATTTCTACGACCTCAAATCAATTAAATTCACATCATATAGCTTATTATGACGTCATATCTAATAGGCAAGTAGAATATGTGGTTGCATCCCTTACACATTCGAAATAATAGGAAAGCTAGAAGCACTTATGTTTCCTTAGCAGATCTAGAGGTAGAGATAATTAAAATTAAGGTCAAACTCCATCCTATTCTCGAGGCAAAACATAGTAATAACCTAACTAAGGCTAAGTAGCAAGCCGTTTTGCCTGAAATTGTTGGAAAAGTCAATGCTGTGGGGGTAGCAAAAAGGAATGGAAGGCAATGACAAACGTGCAGAAAGCAAAGTTAAAAATAACAGAAAACAAGAGGCAAATGGGAAAGACAGGAGGAGGGTCTCCCATGCGAAATGCAGTTGGCATGTATTAGGATGGCAGTTCCTTCCACTGGAATGAAAGGAGCATTAGAACTTAAGTACCTGACTGTTTCTGATAAAATTTGACATTTTGTGTTAAAACCTAATATTTTTTCTTGATATTCTCATTAAGGTCTTCCGTTTCCAACGGAAAACCTTCTACTAATTCTGAAGATGAAGATTATTAAGGTCTTCCGTTTCCAACGGAAGACCTTCTACTGATTCTGTTGGTAAAGATTATTATTCTTTTTTTTTCTTCTACTTCCTAGACGCCAACTTTGAGGCCTCATATCTCATTCATTTCTTAATAGATTTTGCTCAAATTTTCAGACATTATAGATGGTAATAAACTCTATCAGAATAATGTCTAACATTTTAAAAATTTACTTCCGCTTATGAGTTATTTCCCTTTATAAGAAAAATTATAGGCTTTCGTTTCCGGATAAAGGCTCAGAGACCACAAAAGCTGGATCAGAAATTTTACTGGTTTTAGATAACAGAAGGATTGAAGTTGTGCACATCGGTTTTTGTTTTTCGATTTCTGTATTCAAAATGGCGCTTTATAGGGTCAAAAATTAGAACGCCTAAAAGAGTGAAAATTTTCACATATATCCCTTTTTTTCTTGAAAACTAAAAATATTTTGTTAAGACATATTGAATAAAAGTTGTGCATTTTTGCAAGAGCTTTCATTTGAAATCATTAAAAAGGGCTGGCCCCTAAAATTAGGGATCTAGTGCCCTTGAAAGTTTTTGCTATATATCTCAAAAACGATTAATATTTCGAATGACTTTTGATAATAAAGTTGCTTTAACATCTTACTGATCTTATGAAATTGTTATTTTGTTCTAGTCTTGATTAAAATGAGCTAGATGCATGACCGATATATGTACAGGTAATTCTTTTCGCTCAGCTCGTAAATGAGAGCTTCTCATGCGTGTATATAAAACAAACTTACTTTAAATAAAAATCATGGCTACATTGGATGCTAATATTCTTTAGAATAAAGTTCTTGAAGTGTTTTGTGCTTTTTTTCCCCCAAGATGTCATGCTTATTTACTAAGCGCACGCCTTTACATTCACCTTGTTTGTTTTCAATTATATAACGCGCCTCCCTCGATAACGCGGGGCAAAGTCGGTCACCGGGAATCAATCGGCGGGTAATCCAGCGACCCACAGTTATACACAAATAAAAACACAGAATGGTTAAATTCATTTTATTAAATATATTAAATTGTTCCTTAATACTATCTCTGTCCTATGAAAATATTATTTTGTTCGAGTCTTGCGTATTATAGGAAAGAAAGCTAGACGGTTCTCATCTTGCTATTGAAGGAAAACTCTTTAGTCTTTATGCGTAGAATTGAAGTAAACTTGCCATAAGTAATAAATATTTTACAACGCTGTATCATATCTCTTTTTTTTAAAATTAGGATTTAAACGTGATCTTTGGTTCCCGTTCAGAGTATTCAATGGCATCATTTTCATTTTATTAATCAAGATCTTTCCAAGAGAAAGAGTTATAGAAAAAGCACGAGCTAGTATCTTTTCTTCGTTTAAATATGAACACAAATAATATGAACGAAAACGATAAACGCCCGGATCTCATAAAAAGAACTTAATACAAAAATTATTTACCGCGCGATTATCACATTCACCTGGAACACAGATTTTAAGCGTGTGTACCATTGCGTAATCTTACGATTACACGTGTCTAAGAAAATCTAAAGCGACACACCGCGGCGAACCATTGACCCCGTAGTCATAGACAAAATAATTGGTGTATTAAAACTATTTAACAATTAATGGAAAATTATTATTGTCGGATATTTGAGATTGATATGTTGGCTTATCTTTGTTTTAAATTTGATCCTGATACATGTTTAACTAAAACAGCTATCTAGGCTTTGTGTTTGTTTACAATTACGCGACCAATCGCTTGTTGACATTAATTTACACAGCGTGGTCAAATGTTAAATCTAATTTTACAAACTTACGGAAAACATTATTTTCTGTAAGTAAATCGAATCTTTCAAAAATATTTTAATATATCTTAGGTTAGACTTTAGAACAAAACGCTGGGGTATTTATTTTATATGTACATTAATCAATCTTCAATTTTTATAGTTCGTTAGTTCAATGTGTAATTTTACTTTTCATTTTGACGATTCATAGCGTAAGGACTGGCGATCTGCGGTTACTTAACTTCAACCAATATTGATTTAAGAGCATGTCTACGAGAAAACCATGCAAAAGGTTATGGGAGCAAGGTTCTCTGATCAACTTCATGTTTTGTGTGTAAATTTCTTCTATAATATGAAATATTTTGCCACAAATTTTTTTTCAGTGTGGTCTCACTTAAGGGGTTAAATCGACACTGTTACTAAAAATAGAATTCTTGGTCCTTACGCAGGGTGAAAACAGGAATTTTATAGGATTTTATATAAGTGACGCCTAGAATCAACTCAATCTCATACCAATTATTAGACAACATGTATGTCTACATTATATAAAAAATCTGTCTTTGGACTCTCAAATATTTTGCTGTACTTTTTACTTAAAGTTGGACATTTTTTGTGAATTTTCAAATTTTCTCATCCCTGAACTTCAGCAAGGAGTTATTTTGCTGATTTAAATATTTTCAAAATTTTTAATTTTGCTGTTGAAAAATACCAGTATATTGTACATTTTTTTTTCTCAATCATTAATTATTTCTTAAGGGGTTAAATAAGGTTAATTGGGGGGGGGGGGGGGGTACCAGAATTGTATTACTTTACATTTTCTTTGAAAAAGGTGATATTCACATATTTCTTAGTACCTGTTTCTCAATCAGTAGACCAAGTGAGTTCTCTCTTATCTTAAAAAAAAAAAAAAAAACATTTGCTTGATAGATAATAAACATAGTACACTGGTTCCTACTAATAAGTAGATGGCCCCTTTTAATTTGGAGTTCACAAGGTCAAAGGTCAAGGGTTATAATTCTCAGTATACCAGTATGTAGATTTTAATCATTCAAAATCTTGAGGACCCATTGCTTGACAGACGTCAAATTTAGTACACTGGTTTCCTGAAAAGTAGAGGAACCCTTTAGATTTGGAGGTCACAATGTCAAAGGTCAAGGGTCAAACTGAACAAAAAGGAATATCAGAGCCATTTTCTTGACAGACATATTGTCATGGCAACAAACTCAAAATGAATGAACACCAAGTTTTAAAAATCAACAAATTCGAACATTTATAATTTTTAATTTCATTGCAGATTAAAATCTAAATATTACTCAATAACTAAGTACATTCACAACCAAAAAAAAAACAATGCTTGACTGCTTCCTGATATTTTATATTCACTTCCAAAATTAAAATGACCTTGAAATTTTGTATGCTTCAAAAAAATCTACTTGCTTAAGTATACATCATGGTTCTAAATTAAGATAAGATTTAAAAGAAAAAATCACAGTTTCCCAAATCATATTCTGAATTATTTGCTATACCAGTATACAGGAAATTAGTCTTTATAACAGTGTTATATTTGGTAAAACTAAAGCACTGTTGACATTGAACTTTGATCTTTTCTAACATAACAAACACTTAAAATTTACTCTGAATTTTTGTGTATTCCTGAAAGTGAAACCTGATACATATTAAATATCAGGATGTTAACAATGTTTAAGTACATGTACCAATAAAATTGTATAAGTTAACATATATGAAATACACTGAAATTTTGGCTACTAAACAAGCTTCTTCAATCATAAACTGTCTTTTTTTTCTTCATGTTTGGTACACCTTTTGGGTTGATCTTGAGGTCTCAAGCTTTCAAAATCTATGAGGTGTATCCAAACTATTCTGTTCAGTATGACCCTATTTTCTTCCTATGTAGCATCCAATAACTTCTGGAGAAATTGAACAAGCACTGAAATTTCCACTCCTGGTTTGAAGAAGAACTGGACTGTCTCCAAATATACAAAAGTAGTACTCAAAGCATGAACCTGTGAAAAAGGACATTTTTTTAATTAAATTGAAATAAACCATACTAGACATATTCTAAGATTTTTTTTTTTAAAATGTCATGTTTATGATAATGCTCCATTTATATTTTCCAATTGAAGAAAATGTCATCAAATGACTTGGGTAAGATTCTTCACAAATTCTTCTGGCTATCTTTGAAGAAAACAAGAGCTTCATATATCCTTGAAGTAAAGTAACAGTATAGGAAAAATGCATGTTGCAAATCGACAGACAGACAAGGCAATTCCTATACATGTACTATAGTATAACATCTTTACCATTTTCTCAGCAGTGGCAATTGGTAATGCTTATGCTGCATTGTCTCTCCTCTTCTTATTTCTGGATTCTGTTCACAAAACTACATTGGAAACCCTATGAAGTAATTCTTTATATCTCCACAGCTGAAAATCCCATTGTAAAGCCCAGTCCTAACCAGGGAAATGAATTTGAATAATCTGAAATTGCACAAGAAATATAAGAATGAAATGAAATATTCTTTACAAAGTATAATTTCCTAGACTTATATTTATTATATTAGTTGTTTTAAACACAAACCTGTCAAGGACATGGTGACCTTTAATTTGAAAAGTCTGCAGTCTGCACAAGTATTTGACAACAACTTTTTTTCTAATAATTGTGATCTCCCATAAAGAAAATTCTACTATTGCATAAAGCCAAAAATCATAAGTGTAGCCATCTTCATAACATCTCTTAAATATGTGAAAAAAATATTTTGTTAATTGAGATTCTTTATAATCATGCATCCCACATAGAGGCAATAATGGTGATTTAATACGTTCTATTTCCACTATTGAAGAGTTATAGTTCTTAGTGCGCTCTTTTGTGAAAAAGTCTGAGAATGTACAAATCTTGAGGGGTTCCTGGGACAAACGCAGCATAATCATGTAAAAACATGTTGAATGTTGATGAAAAAATTCTAACTAAAGGCATTTATTATTGTGTACTTTATTTAAATCAAGAGTAGAGATGACAATGATATTAATCTACATCTATTGGTGATCGTATGTACCTATTTATTGTAATGGTACATTTAAAGTCAATACACATACCTCGGAAATGTCGTATTTTTATTTATGGACGATAAAGTTAGGGTTTTCGCTTTTTTTCATGTCTTTTAGTTCTTCTATTCTTTAGTTAAAATGACAAATGTGCTTAACATTTAAAACTGGCATGTTTTGTATAATCCGCAATGCCATGCTGTCCCAGTCTGACGACCAAACGCGCCTTTAATTCTGAAGAGTTCACTAATGGAAATATAACATATTGACAGTGAAGACCCATCTATCCAATTCTTAACGTACCCTATTAGTAAACAGTCTTTGAAAACCCGGCCTGGACCTATTCAACTTTTCATTCCCTCTACATCACCCCACAAAGGCTCCTAATGCTATTTATAATTCTGCAGATGTGAATATTTTGCAATATTGTTGAATTTATACAGATATACATGTATTATTTTTGTTGCTACATGTGCATGTACCAAATTTGAAATTTCTCTTGACAGGTTTGCTAGGTATATATTCAGGTCCAGTACAATCACTAGATTTAGCTACGTAGGCAGAATTATTTATAGAAATAAATTACTTTGGTACAGAGCTCAATAAAGCTACTTAAGGTAGGTAAATAAAGCTAACTAAGTAGGTAAATCAAGCTACCTAGCTAAATCTAGTGATTGTACCAGACCTGATATTGTCTTGTAAAAATTCTTCTCTTGTACAGTACATAATCAAGTCACCATCAAAAATTGTTTATTTATTTATTTTTTACATATCAATAAGCCTTTTTTTAAGGTACATAGTATTATAAACCAAGATCCAACTATACCTGTTTCTTTTTCAAATTCAAACATTGGTGATGCGCCATGCGGTATCATCATCACGGGACCATCAATCATCACTACATCCGTCTCGCTACCAAGTAAATGTTCGCTGTCAGAATCATATTCATCAAAATCAGAGCCAGAATCTGAAGACTCGTTGACAATTCACGCACCTGAATCTTTTTCTGAGGACGTACAACTATCAAAACGTCGCAGGATGCCATAATGTTTACACGTGGTTACGGAACCGTATATCGATCCCGATGGATTTCATAATTTTTTATGTATTTTATACATAGGCCACTCGTATACACGTAACAAATTACATTCACAGGAAAGGACAATTTTCTTCAAATCACATATACCTATGCCTAAAATGATTAGGTGACTTTGTAAACATAATCATTATCTACCTTCTCTGCAGAAGAGCGCAAAAGGGGAGATAATTCTAACAAAATCTAAATAAATAGTAAAATACGATTTTTTCATAGGAAAAGCAGGGAAAAATTATTTATAGCTTTTATAAAATTGAAAATAATTTTATTTGTTTATATTTGTAAATATTTTACACAAAATTCATTAAAATTACTGTTAAAAGTTAAACTTATAAAATCATGTATTTTTCCATCATTTGAATTTGAGGTAATTTCATTACGATATTACTTTCCTGTCCTTGAGAGTCCAAAGGTGGATTTTACATATTATTTGGATAATATCCTAGAGATTCTAAAATGCACAAAATTCTGAAAAAAAAAGCGTCACTTTCTAAGAAATATATCCCTGAATATTGACAAAAAATGAACCATTATCATTTTTTGGCACCATGCCAATATTTGTGCTCTCGGGACAGCCTTTATATAGGGGTTTTACAAAAAAAATTGATTCCAACTTAATTTTACGACTAAGTTCTATGAGAAAACATTGCCCTTTTATTTCTATATTGTTTTTTTTCTTTTTTAATATTAAATATTAAAATTGTCATTTTTACACCAACTTTTTTGCATTTTCCCTTGAATATTGACCAAAATGAATTATTGGCTGTTACTAAAAATAGAAACAACCCAAGCAAAAATAAACAACATATTTTTGACTCTCAATGGGTGTCCTTTAAGTTAATAATAAAAATTAGTTTGTTCTTGAGAGTGCCCACCAGAGCATTTTTCTATATATCTGCATGGTTTTCTCGTAGACAGGCTCTTAAATGCACAAGCTTAATTTGTGCTTTTAACACACAAATAAATCTGTTTTCAACACAAATTTTCCCAAACACATTTTTTTTCATGACAGATTTTTACCATGGCTATTTCAGTTTTAAACTTTTAAAGAAAATCTTCATAAGGATCTAATTAGAATTATACTGAATGAAATGGACTAAACATCGATAAGTATCTC